>NW_025202171.1:0-7622 GCF_004010195.1 Chiloscyllium plagiosum
AAGAATTAATGTGAATGTACCAAAAGTTCAAGAAGTGTGAAGCACGGCAGAAATGGCAGGTAAATATGCATTGGGGCATGGGATGATATTTAGCTTCTGGCAGGATTTTCATCCTGTGAGGGATAGAAATTGGGAGAAGGGAAGATCACACATTACAAAGCGAAAAGTAGCGCACAATACTTTACCACAGGTGAAAAAAGAAGCCCAAATGGTTTGAAAGGTGGTGAAAGGCCTCTGGTGTTCTCACTATAAGGGAGTGGAAAACATAAAATGACAGTGCCGATGGTTTCAGAAGGGCACTGAGAAAAGATGGTTTCACTGCAGTGAGCTGGGACACACCGTGCTGGGCATTGAATGAAGGCACTTTGGGGAAAGATGTGGTAGAAGAGGCTTAGCCCAGTGGAATTAGTGAAACTGGTAAAGGAGACCCCAAGTAGAGCCGAGAAGCTGAGGGAGAGTGCACAGCCGAGGAAAGGGCTGGGTATGGAGTCAGTACCTGATCTCTGAAACAATTCGCCTCTGTAGATAAAGTTTACTCAGAAAGAACAGGGGAAAAAGGACAAGAAGATATAATTTTGTGGGTTTTGGGATCTGCTCAGTCTCTAATAGTTGAGAGGTGAGGCTCCGGAAAAACACAACAGATCAGGCAGCATCCGAACATCAGGACAATCGAATGTCAGGCAGAAACCCATCGTCAGGTACGTGGTGGGGGGACAAGGGGGCTGAAAGATAAATACGAGTGTAGTAGCTGAGCTGGTGGGAGGGTCAAATGGAAGGCAATAAGAAGATGAAGGTGGGAGTGATAGTGATATGTCAGAGGGGAGGGTGGAGCCGATAGGTGGGAAGAAAGATGGCCAGTTAGGGCGGTTCAATAGGGCAGTGCTAGGTTGAACGGTTGGATCTGGGAGAGGTTGGTGGAGGGGAGATTTGGAATTTGGTGAAGTCAACGTTGATGTGCAGTTTGAGGGTTCCAGCTGTCCTACCACCGATAGGTGTCCTATCACCCTCCTGTCGGCCGATCACCATCACACCCCACCTGCATCTACCTATCGCCTTCCAAGCTCCCTTCCACCCAGCTCCACTTCCACCCTCCAATTTATTTCTCAACCTCCTTCCCCCTCCCTTACCCCCCACTTCCTGATTAAGGATTTATGCCTGAAACGTTAACTCTCCTGCCCCTCGGATGCTGCATGTGCTGTGCTTTTCCAACCCCACAATTTTCAACTCTGATCTCCAGCATCTGCAGCCCTCACTTTCTCTCGGCCGCTAATAGGAAGAGATGAAAGTATTTTCACTCTTTCTGGCATGTTAATCAAGAGCGTGATAATTTGTAGAATGGGGACAGAAATTAAGCATTCCCTTGTGTAACATCAGGATGGAAAGTCAAATCAAGATTAGGGAAGTAACAGTGACAGTGAGTAACAGAGTGTCAGTGCTCGGAATACAGTTTGTTCTTGGGAACGATTTAGCAGGAGGCGAGGTGGGAGACGCATCCCTTGTGGTGACGAAGCCAACAGAAGACTAGGGAATTGAGGTGTTAAAAGAAAAATACCCAGGAATTTTTCCAGAGTGTGTAATAACAAGATCCCACTGTCAAAAGTTACAGCAGGAAGGAAAAACGAAAGAAAAAGGCAAATGAGTTGATGCTTAGTTAACTGACACCCTGTTTGATGTAACGGTGCAGAAAAAACCTGAACAGACAGAGGATCAGGCAGAGGTGTTTAGTCCTGAAAGGCTAATGGACTTACAACAGATATATATACGTTATTGAATTAAAGATAGAATCCTAAAATTAAAATGGAGACCCCGATAGGTTAGTGCAGAAGGGAAATGGGCCGAAGTGCACCACATAGTGTTACCTGTAGCATACAATGTTATGGCTAGCACATATACTAATTGCAGGAGGTCACGTAGGTGTACAGAAGACTCAGGCTAAGGTACAGAAGCATTTCTAGTGGCCTGGAATGCACAAGGACGTGGTTATTTTTTTTTGTACATGACATATATACCAAATGGTAGGTAAGTAACAGGCAGTAATAAAACCAGCAACTTTCTTGCCAATTACTGCATTCGAAGAACATTTCACGTGGGTTATGATTAATTGTGTAGCTCCCCGTCCTAAAATAGAAGTGGAAAACTATATTTACTGACAATAATGAATGTGTCTACCAGATTTCCAGAAGCAATTCCATTATGGAATGTCAAGATTAAAAAAGGAGATGGAGGGGTTGGGAGCTTTCTTTACTCGCTGTGGGCTAGGCAGTAAGATTCAGTCAGACCAAGGATCTTATTTTACCGCTCAGCTGTTTATGAAGTCATGGATAGGTTCAGCATACAGCAGTCTTAATCAACTGCGTCAGACCCTGAATCCCAGGAAGCCTTGGAAAGTTAGCACCAGACGCTGAAGACCATGTTAACAGCGTACTGTTATGATTACCCGAATGATTGGAATAAAGGTGGCCCATTATATTGTTTGCCATTAGAGATGCCCCAAATAAATCTCCTCAGTTTACTTCCTCTGAGTTAATATTCGTTTGTGAAGTGAGAGGTCCTTTGAAATTAATAAAATATAAATTGACAGGACCAAATTCGGAAATCTCACACTTGGATTCTGTGTGTGAGGTGAAGGAGAGAGTAGATGGAGTAGGTGAGTTAGCGAAATAGTATCTGAAGAGCACAACATAGAGTGAAGCAGGTGGCAGATAAAAACTCTGAAACTTTGAGGATTTTCCGTGCGGATGACGTATTAGTATTGCCACCAGTGGTAAGAAATCTCTTCAAAGCCAGGTTTAGTGGCCCCTTTCAAATTAAAAAAAAATGTGGAGCCAGTTAAGTTATCTAGTAAAGATACTGGAGATGACAGAAAAACTTAATCGAGTATTTCATTTGGATGAATAATGCACCAGCCACATTTAAGACTCAGGAAAAGAGCTGTGGCCATATGAACAAATTGTGTAGTTTATCTGTATGATGTAGTGATCTTTAGCAAGTTATTGAAAGCTCACATATTACAGTTGGCAGAGCATGTTGAACGATTACAAGAAGCAAACTTGGTAATAAACGTAAAGAAAACAGAATTCGCGAAGGCAGAGGTGACGTTCTTGGGACATTACATTGGACATGGAAGCTTGACCCCATGGAACACAAAAACCAAGGGCTTTGAGAAATTTCCACGACCATCCTCGAAGAAAGAGATGCTTTGATTTTTGGAACTGAGTGGATTCTATCAGAAGTTTTTCCCAATCTTCAGCAGTGTATGGGCACCACTGATGGATTTATTAAAGAAGAACACAGAATTGTGGTGGACAGAACAATGCCAGGAGGCATTTAAGAATTTTAAAGCAGGATTAATCACCGCACCATTTTTAGCTATACCAAATATTTTGAAACCATTTGAAAATTGTGTTTGATGCTCAGGATATAGGGGTCGGAGATGTATTGATACAGTAAGATGATGATGGAACTGAATAACTAATTGACTACTTGTCGAAATAAACTCAATATCCACCAGAAACAAAATACAAAATCTCCATTATTAAACAAGAATGATTATGTTTCGCACTGGCCTGACAATATTTTAATGTGTATATGACAAACAAATTGTCGGAGATGGTTGTGGACAATGACAAATCTCTCGCATTTTTTGGAATAGTTAAAGAGCAGAATATGAGACTATTTCATTGGAGTCTTACCTTACCGACTTTAAACTCACAAAATGTACATGCTGCGGATCCTACAATGTGATAGCAGATGTGTTTTCGCTGGTTCACTTTATTTCCAGAAGCGGGGAGTTGTTGTGATGCCAAAAATATGTATGGGCACTTTAAAACAGAACGGGTTTTGCCGAATAGAAATTAAAGCCACAGATGCCAGCTAAAGGTCAAACTGTTCCACATGTCACCATTAGCTGAGATATGGATACCTGAGTTTTGGTTGCTGTTTTGACAGCCATTCAAATGCAACCAAAGAGTTTAAATAACGCTCAGGAAACCAGAAGCAAACAGAATTTTAATATTATTATCTGGACACCTGGTAAGCAACCAAAGTATGAGAATTACTATATCATGGGGAGTATGCAAACCTAGCATTTTGAACACTGGTGGGAGAGCTACTGCCATCCAACAGCAGAGCAACTTCTGTAGAGCAGGAGTGCTAACTGGCCATCTCAAACACTCTCTATCAAAGACACATGTTCATGTAAACCTACTTGCAATAAAAAAAGACCCAGGGAGATCAGCAGCTGAAAGAGTGAACACAGCAGGGAAGATAGATTCTATATAGTCTTGAGATTGGTGGGCTGTTGGAACAGCATATTTTTACAGAGTTGGAGTCAGATAGTAAGTAGCTAAGAAAAGATGAGTTGTATTTGTGAATACTTGCTGTTTAGTGTTCATTATTAAAGTTAAGAAACAAACTTGTTAATTTTTGTTAAAATAGTGGAATATAGGAGATCTGTGTTGCTCATATTTTAACAGATTACGAGGTGAGGCGAGCTTTTCTGAGTGTTTAGTTTTAATTAACAGAGGGGTTCATCTCCACCTTGTAAATGTCCATCCACTCAGACCACTGGGTTCTGGCAACGTCTTTGTAAATTTATTGTGCACTCTTTCTAATTTAATAACATCCTCCCTATAACAATGGTACAAAAACAGAACACAATACTCCAAATGCGGCCTTACCAAAGTTCTGTGTAACTGCAACATAAGTTCCCAACTTCTATACTCAATGTCCTGCCTGATGAAGGCCAATGTACCAAAAGCCTTCTTGAAACTTTATTGCTGGAACAGCACAGCAGGTCAGGCAGCATCCAGGGAACAGGAGATTCGACGTTTCGGGCACAGGCCCTTCTTCAGGCATGTGCCCGAAACGTCGAATCTCCTGTTCCCTGGATGCTGCCTGACCTGCTGTGCTGTTCCAGCAATAAAGTTTCAACTTTGATCTCCAGCATCTGCAGACCTCACTTTCTCCACCAAAAGCCTTCTTCACTACCCTGTCTCCCTGTGATTCCACTCTCGGATAACCGTGCAACTGAACACCAAGGTCTCTCTGCCTACTGCACCGCTTAAGACACTCCCATTCACCGTGAAACTCCTACCTTGATTTGAGTTTCCAAAATGCAAGACCTCACACTTCTATATTAAATTCCATTTGCCATTTCTCGGCCCACCTCCCCACCTGATTAAAGTCCTGCTGCAATTTTTGATAAACTTCCTCACTGATCACGCAACCACTTATTTTAGTGTCATCTGCAAATTTACTAATCCTGCCTTGTACATTCTCAACCAAATCATAGATAACAAACAGCAATGGACACAGCCTAGAGTCTGACCATCATCTTTCCACTAAACCCTCTGCTTCGGACCATCAACCCAACTGTGTATCAGATTGGCCAGTTCCCCCAGCATTCCACGTGATGGAACCTTCCGGAGCAGCCTGCCATGTGGAACCTTATCAAAGACCTTACTGAAATCCATCGAGACCCTACGTCTACCGCTCTGTCCTCGTAAACCTTCTTGGTCATTTCATCAAAGAACTCTAACAAATTTGGGAAGCATGATCTCCCACTCACAAGTCTACGCTGACAGCTCTGAATCAAACCCTGTGTAAGTAATGGGTGCAGTCAATGGTATGCTGTCCTTCATTGTAAGATGATTAGAGTATATAATTAAAGCCATCATCCTTGCTGAGACAGCATTAGGGGCACTCTCTACAGGTTTGATCTCCTTTGTAAGGAATGCTATCCTTCCCACAGATACAGATGGTGGTATCATGAGGGTAGAGTGAAGTACCTGAAAGTTTAATCTGCAGAGCTGTGAAATACGAAGAAATGGTGATGCTGAAACATGAGATATAGCAGGTGTATTTCCAAAAGACACATTGATAGGGTGAGAAATTCCATACCTTACACCAGGATTGATTGGTGTGATTTATTGTCACGTGTACCTCAGTACAGGGAAACACTTTATTTATGTGAAGTGGAGGCAGATCATAATAAGTATGGCCAGACAGATCATAGGGTGGAAATAGACTTGGGCAGAGTAAGGCATACAGGATACACTGCACAAGACAAGCATTCGACAAGACCAACAAGAGCAAGATCAGCATTATTTGAACATAGAGTGTCGATTCTAATTTAATAACATACTCCCTATAACAAGAGTACAAAAACTGAACACAATACTCCAAATGCGGCCTTACCAAAGTTCTGTGTAACTGCAACATAAGTTCCCAACTTCTATACTCAATGTCCTGCCTGATGAAGGCCAATGTGCCAAAAGCCTTCTTCACTACCCTGTCTACCTGTGACTCCACTCTCAGAGAACCGTGCAACTGAACACCAACGTCTCTCGGCCCACTGCACCCCTTAAAATGAAAGAGTAATTGAGAAAAACGTAATTCTATTGGACAAGTTAACAGAATAACAAATCCAGGAACTATTACTAATGAACTGTTCCAATATAGGAAAATCCCATAAACACAGCCCCTGGCAAAAAGGAAAATTCAGACACAGATTTTCCCAAATATTTCTCCAATCCAGGAATTAAAAACAGCACCAAGAGACAATTCAGAGAGGGTAGCAGCCAGGAGATAGTCACTGAATCTTCCAAATCTGTGGAGACCCCAATAGTTTCTGATGCTACTTAGAAACCAAAACCCAGTGTGATGATGCTGCAGGCCTTGAGAGGTTATTTTGTCCTGGTTTCTTTTCAGAGAGAGATTGAATGTTCGTTACCAAACTGGTTAGTGAAGGCCACTGAGTAAACAGCTCGGGAGGTCTTAGTTTATATGTCTAAATTAACTCTCCCCATCTTATTGTGCAGTCTGCGTGTGAGCCCGTAGTGAACGTCAGGTTGCCTACAATCCCCAAAAGCAGTCACAATATCTTCGATCTGAAACAGGTAGCCATTCCCACCAGCTTCCGCCCTACATAGAGAGAGGATTCCCATTAAGTCCAGTTTTGTTAAGCTCCTTGATGTCAGCAGACGTCAACCACTGCCTTGATATGAGGGCCAGTCATTTTTACCTGAACCCCTGTCTCAACCTCTTTTGGTAATATCAATAAGCCATGATATAGGAGCAGCAAGTATTTTCTTCAAACAGGTGGTATTGAATGTCAGGATTTCTCTTCTCAAGAGTGGTAGGGATCAAATGACTGAAAGTATTTGAAGAGGAGGTAGATGGATACTGATCTGTCAGAAAGTTGAGGGCAATGATTAATTGGGTATGAAAGAGGATTTGAGACAGAGAGCAGATAAGTCATGATCTTAGTGAAAGATAAAGCAGGCTTGGGGAGTGAACGACCTGTTCCTGTGTCTGATGTTCTCACATTCTGTTATTGGAAAGTTAGTGGGTGTTATTTTCATGAATGTCTGTTATGGAATGTTGCAGGCAGGTAGACCAGAGGATTTTGTGAACCATCTCTGGGTGAGATATGGCGGCTGTATTCGCAGTGAATCTGGGTCTAAACATGACCAACAAATGAAGCACAAGTTGCAGAGAGGGGAAGCTCTGTAAAGAGAGATGAGGGGCCTCTTTCATATCCGTGCCTGGATTTTCCAATTGCATTTCCCAAATCACGTCAAAGCGTGTGTGACAGGCTTGAGAGGCTGAATGGTCTCCTC
>NW_025202172.1:0-7623 GCF_004010195.1 Chiloscyllium plagiosum
GGAAGATGGACAAGTGGGACAGGTCATGAGGGTGATGCCAAGTTGGAAGGTTAGAACTGGGATAAGACTGCATTTCTTCACACAACTCCATATTTATGACTTTATAGCCCATTTCTGTACAATTCAGGTGATAAAGAAACCACAAAATTACAAATACCATTCTGCTTGGGAAAGATTTAAGTTTTTCTGATTTCAGATGACGACTCAATAAAATGAACACAGGCACGTACTGCAGGGGTGCAGCTTCATAAATAGTTTGTTTAAATGAAAGTATTAAAATAACTTTTCTACAAGCGGAATCTATACACGAATGGAGTTGGAGAATGATGAGAAGTTCTAAATATTTTAGATGAAATAATTTGTTAAAAACAAGCAACCAAAAAGATCACTTTTATGACCACCTTAACTTCTTTATTTATAATTACCAAAACTATAATTCTAGTAGGTCAGTAGTAGTAAGAAGCTGGCTGCTGTAACTTTGTTAGCATGCATGGAAGTCTATTTAGTGCTCTTATTTTGAGTTATACCATTTTTATGTTCATCACCAGACTCCAAACTCAAGTAATTATTTTTCATTTTTAGATACCAACTTTAACTCAAACTACTTTTAGAAAAAATGAATGTCTTCCAGTATTACCTTCTTTAACCAAATTATCCGAAAATAGGCTTGTTAAAATCGTAGCTGGGAGTGATCCATTGGCCAAGAGGATACCAGTAAGCGTTGCCAACTTAGTCTGTTCTGAAGCTGAAAATGCTTTTAGGAATAGCAACAGCTGAGAAAGTATAACAAAAATAGATTTTGTAAATGAAGGCAACAATGAGAAATGTTTGATATTACATACACAGGGGAGAGGTCACATTGGATTTGGTACTGGGTAACGAACCTCGCCAGGTGTTAGATTTGGAAGTAGATGAGCACTTTGGTGATAGTTATCACAATTGGGTTATGTTTACTTTAGCGATGGAAAGGGATAGGTACACAGTATACCACAGGGCCAGAGATTTGCCGGGGAAAAGGCAATGATGATGCGATTCGGCGAGATTTAGGATACATGGGGGTGGGGGGGAGCAGAGGAAACTGCAGAGAATGGTCACAATTGAAATATGGAGCTTATTCAAGGAACAGCTACTGCATGTCCTTGATAAATATGGCCCTGTCAGGCAGGCAGGAAGTGGTCAAGCAAGGGAGCCGTGGTTTACAAAAGAAGTTGAATCTCGTCAAGAGGAAGGCAGCTGCTGATGTTAGGATGAGACATGAAGGCTCAGTTCGAGCACTCAAGAGTTACAGGTTAGCCAGGAAAGACCTAAAGAGAGAGCTAAGAAGAGCCACGAGGGACATGAGAAGTTGTTGGCAGATAGGATCAAGGAAAATCCTAAAGCTTTCTATTGGTATATCAGGAAGAAAAGAATGACTAGAGAAAGATTAGGGCCAATCAAGGATAGTCGTGGGAAGTTGTGCATGGAGTCCGATGAGACAGGGGAAGCTCTAAATGAATATTTTTCGTCAGTACTCACACAGGAAAAAGACAACATTGTGGAGGAGCATACTGAGAAATAGTCTATTAGACTAGATGGGATTGAGGTTCACAAGGAGATGGTGTTAGCAATTCTGGTAAGTGTGAAAATAGATAAGAACCCGGAGCTGGATGGGATTCATTTTAGGATCCTCTGGGAAGCCAGAGAGGAGATTGTGGAGTTTTTGGTTTTGATCTTTATGTTGTCATTGTCGACAGGAATAGTGCCAGAAGACTGGAGGATAGCAAACATTGTTCCCTTGTTCAAGGGGAGTAGAAACAACCCTGGTAATTATAGACCTGTGAGCCTTACTTCGGTTGTGGGTAACATGTTGGAAAAGGTTATAAGAGATAGGATTTATCATCTAGAGAGGGATAAGTTGATTAGGGATAGTCAACACTGTTTCATGTTGGGTAGGTCATGCCTCACAAACCTTATTGAGTTCTTGGAGATGGTGCTGAAACAGGTGGATGAGGATGAAGTGGTTGATGTGGTGTACATGGATTTCAGTAAGGCATTTGAGAAGGTTCTCCACAGTAGGCTATTGCACAAAATACGGAGGCATGAGATTGAGGGTGATTCAGCAGTTTGGATCAGAAATTGGCTGGCTGTAAGACGACAGAGGGTGGTGGTTGATGGGAAATGTTCATCCTGGAATTCAATTACTAGTGGTGTACCGCAAGGATTTGTTTTGGGGCCACTGCTGTTTGTCATTTTTATAAATGACCTGAATGAGGGTGCAGAAGGATGGGTTAGTAAATTTGCAGATGACACTAAGGTTGGTGGAGCTGTGGATAGTGTTGAAGGATGTTGCAGGTTACAGTGGGACATAGATAAGCTGCAGAGCTGAGCTGAGGGGTGAAAAATGGAGTTTAATGTGGAAAAATGTGAGGTGATTCACTTTGAAAGGAGTAACAGGAATGCAGAGTACTGGGCTAATGGTAAGATTCTTGGTAGTGTAGACGAACAGAGAGAGATAAGTGTCCATGTACTTAGATCCCTGAAAGTTACTACTCGGGTCAAAAGGGTTATTAAGTAAGCATACGACGTGTTAGCTTTTATTGGTAGAGGGATTGAGTTTCAGAGCCACGAGGTCATGCTGCAGCTGTACAAAACTCTGGTGTGGCTACACTTAGTGCACTGCATACACTTCTGGTCACTGCATTACAGGAAGGATGTAGAAGCTTTGGAAAGGGCTCCAAGGAGATTTACTAGAATGTTCGTTGATATTGGAGGGAAGGTCTTATGAGGAAAGGCTGAAGGACTTGAGGATGTTTTCATAAAAGAGGTGGTGGTTGAGCGGCAACTTAATTGAGACAGAAGATAATCAGAGGGTTAGATAGGATGGACAATGAGAGCCTTTTTCCTTGGATGGTGATGGCTAGCACAAGGAGACATAGATTTACATTGAGGGGTGATAGATATAGGATAGTCAGAGGTAAAGTTTCTTTACTCAGTAGTAAGGGTGTGGAATGCACTGCTTGCAATAGTAGTGGACTCACCAACTTTAAGGGCTTTAAATGGCCATCGGATAAACATATGGATGAAAATGGAATAGTTTAGGATAGATAGGCTTCAGATTGGCTCCACAGGTCAGTGCAACATCGAGGGCTGAAGGGCTCATATTGTGCTGTTATGTTTTATGGTCTACTTTACACTTATTTTGCACTTTCATATTCATCCATTTATTTTATCGACAAGGTTTCACGCTTTCATGCCTATGGATCTTGGATGTGCGGATATAGTTAAAATTGAGAACAATATGAAACAGACTGCTAATTCACTTTCACTTGTTTTACATATTGCAAATTGAAGTCTGCACAATCTACTTTATGATAATGATCTTAGTTAACACAATATAGATTTACTAAGTACTTTAATGACTTTATGCATCCAAAAGTACTGCTTTATAACCACCCTTGAAAAAGTCATTGCTGTTTCAATATCTTTATTCTCTTTCCAAGTTCTCATATTTATTCTAAAGAATGCTCTCTCACATGTACATATTCTCCACAAGAGTTCTTACGATTTGAGGCTGTAACTTCACCAGAAAGCTTGTTCACAGCATTGTTTCTGGTGTTCTTTAGAAAGTCTGGCAGAAACTGCCTGGTGGGAATTCCAGCTCATTATCTTTTACAAAAAAAACTGAGCAAAAAGATGACCTAAATAAAAATATGCTTTTGCAAAGTAGAGACCTGTATTCAGCTTCCCCTCTGATTTTTTTTATGAACTATTCACTTCACATTTAGTATATGATAGCAAGTCCCAGAGTACTCTCATTCATACTTAGCTACCTTATTTTGAACCCCTCCCCCACCCCATCTTTGAAGCTAAGGTACTACATTCACTCCAAACACATTTTTGCCCCCTCTCAACAGATATTCTCAAGTCAGTCGATCTCCCCATGTGTCTTGAAGTCACCTGAAACGGGTTGTAAACTGGTCCATTCCACAATGCTGCCTTCTTCACAAGTGAGCAGTGGCAGATTACTGCCCTGCGAAGACCCTCAAAAGCTGAACCTTGATCCTGTCCTCACCTGACATCCATGTGTGCAGACTTACAGCAAGTACCACTTGACAGCAATTAAAAGCAAATCTCCCGCTCAGTCCAGAGGTTTTGAAACCAATTGTGGTGCCTCAACTGCTAACCCAGTGGAATTCAGCTAACTCAGCAGTGACAGTGGATGGAACCTCAGATATTACAGTTTGCATGATTAGCTCTATATCAACCTCACAGGCTTGATTAAAAGGTTTCTAGCATTATGATGGATGAACTCATTAACTTTATTCTTTTTCAATATGCCAAAGTTGGAAAGAAAGTTGTGACAATTTTCAGTCTCGGAGATTCTGAAGAGATTATGCAGAGTCGAGTTTGATTTGCTAGGAAAAAAGTACCTTCTTAATTGAATCTTCAAATGCTTTTTCCAGATATTTGTAACGCCTGATAAGCTTATTGAAGACCTAAAGGAAAAGCAAAAACAAAAATTAACATCTCTGAATGTTCAGCCCAATGTTGAAATTAAATTTATAATTTTTTTAAATCTCAAGATTAAAAAAACTACCTCGTATTTAACTATATTGTCAGCCCCTATTCCTGTCTATATATACCAAGGCAGATTATGTGGAAGATTTTACATTGGTGGATGTGGTTCTCTGACCCTACAAGTGGCACAATTATGGGATAGATTGGAGGAAGTAATGCTCAGCCACAAAATGCAGTACAGTCATACTTCATATCAGCATCAACAAATGTTACTGAATAGAAGGAGCTGCAGGCAGCTTTGCAAAAGCATAGATTAAAAGAAGAAAAATCTTTTTCACTAGCTATAGGTGGACTGTGATGGAAGACATCACTCTAAACTGCAATCATGAAACTGTATTTCTGGCAGCACAGACATGACCACTTTCAAACCGACCTGTTGTCCAAACTGGGACGAGGTGACCAAAGTTGAAATGGTAGCTGGCAATCCTTTCTTCTTGTTGACTGGCTCAGTCTCTTCATTGAAATGTCAGTTACGGCCATTTATGAAATAAACTTACTGCACTGGGAGCTGCACTGAATGCAAAATGTATTCTTTTTTAATTAAGAAAAAAGGATAGGTTTGCTTTTATCCCTGAACTAATTCATTGCAATAAATGAAGCGACATTTAAGTTGATAAATGGTATTTTTAATGCGTGTTGCCTGATAGATGTTATGTTGCAAGGCTTCAGACTGGAATCTGTTGGTATTACCCAAAATAGGTGTTAAGCTGGTGCCTGCTTCACAGCCATGTGCCAAAGCACGTACTCACCTGAGCATAGTTTCGGATGATTTGTTGATCCTCGGTGGCACCAAACACACAGTATTCAGTCACCTTGGTGCTGTCTCCATCATCAATACGTGTTCCGCCTGGGGCTACAAGATGGGAATAAACATAACTTTGTTTCAAGAGTGTCACACACTAATCACTGCCAGTCACATCTTTGAAATTCATAACAGTATTCAAGTCTCCTTCATATCATAGATTAACGGTTTTAAAAAGTTGTGTATTTGAACAATCTTGCATAAACTGTCCAACTGTGTTTCCATTTGGAGTCTTTCCAAATTCTGCACATTTTATAAGGCGGAACAAATTCAGCAACTAAACTCACCAACATTAGCAGCTTCATCCCAATTTATTCCAGCAATTTGCATTTGTATAGCACTCTTTAAACAATAAAATGTTCCCAAGTGCTTCCTAGGAGTGTAAACAGACCACAAGAAATGGTACAAAGCTAAAAAGGGTATACCAGAGCAGAACTGTTAACTTAATAGAACGCAGAACAGGCTCTTCAGCCCTCGATGTTGCACCGACCTGTGAACTATTCTCCTACACTATCCCAAAATCATCCATGTGCTTACCTAAGGATTGTTTAAATCTCCCCAATGTGGGTGAGTTGACTACATTAGCAGGTAGGGCATTCCACACCCTTACCACACTCTGCGTAAAGAATCTGCCTCTGATATCCATCTTAAATCTATCACTCCTCAATTTGTAGTTATGCCACCTCGTACACGCTGACGTCATCATCCTAGGAAAAAGACTTTCACTATCTACCCTAATCCTCTGATCATTTTGTATGTCTCTATCAAATCCCCTCTTAGCCTCCTTCTTGCCAATGAGAGCAGGTTCAAGTCTCTCAGCCTTTCCGCATAAGACCTCCCCCCCCCAGACCAGGTAACATCCTGGTAAATCTCCTCTGCACCTTTTCCAATGCTTCCACATCCTTTCAGAAATACGGGGACCAGAACTGTACACAATATTCCAAGTGCGGCCGCACCAGCGTTTTGTATAGTTGCAACATGATATTACGGCTCAGAAACTCAATCCCTCTACGAATGAAACCTAATACTGTATACAGCACTATCAACCTGGGTGGCAACTTTCAGCAATCTATGTACATGGACTCCAAGATCCCTCTGCACACCCACACTACCAAGAATCTTTCCATTAACCCAGTACTCTGCTTTCCGGTTATACTTTCCGAAGTGTATCACCTCACATTTAGCTGCATTGAACTCCATTTGCCACCCCTCAGCCCAATTCTGCAGTTTATCCAAGTCCCCCTGCAACCTGTAATATTCTTCCACACTGTCCACTACTCCACTGACTTTAGTGTCGCCTGCAAATTTACTAATCCATCCGCCTATGCCTGCGTCCAAGTCATTTATAATCATAGAAGTGGGTTTTAAGGAGCATCTTAAAAAGAGGAGGTTTTGAGAAGGCATTCAAGTGTACAGTTGCCTAGGTAACCACACATTGTCACCAATAATGGAGCAAATCTCAGGGAGGAGGAAAAAGGCCAAGATTGCAAGAATGTGCATACTTGAGCATTGTAGGGCTGACCAAGTTTGAGAGATAGGGAGGTCAAAGGCATGCAGAGATGAGAACACAGGGATGAAAATTTAAACTTCAAAGTGTTGAAAGGCCAGGAAGAAATACTCATCAACAAACAATGGTGACAAGTGAACTTGACTTGTTATGGACATAGTCTTGCATTAATTCAAGTTACAGGTGATGGGTGGTCAGACAGGAAACATTGAAAAGTTGAGTCTAGAAATAATGAAGCCACAGTGAGGATTTTAGCTGAAGAGGACTTTCAGCAATAATGGAGACAAATGATATTACAGAAATGGACATGGTGGTATTGTTGATTGACAGGACAGGGAGTTCAAAGATGAGCCAAAAAGGTAAAGAAGGAAGACCAAAGTTGTTGACTGTCATTAGGCAAAGGGAAGCATTAGAACAAGTCTCTGACCTTGTACATGGTGCCTGACAACACACAATGCAAAGGAAGGATCATAGGTATCGGATCCAATGTATCGGATCCTGCACATCTATGCCCCTAACACCATTCCAGCAATTATACTGAAAATGCTCCAGGCTGTGAACGGGAACTGGTTATCATCAATATATGTGCAGAATCTAATATTTTGGTTTTCAATATGTTGTTGTCAAAGCCAGTATCTAAGTGAGGGGCCCAAAGATAAATCATTGGAGTGTTCAAAGTTTGTGCGAAGATTTGTAGCTCGGGTGCTCGTTGTTGTGGTTCTGAGCCACGCTCAGACAACAACTCACCAGAACGAAG
>NW_025202173.1:0-3098 GCF_004010195.1 Chiloscyllium plagiosum
ATGGTGTATGTGGAAATGTCACAAATGTTCATTGTAGATCAGTTGACAGTAAAACACCCATCAAAGTGAATGTGCTGCGAATATCTAATGAAACATATCGATGGGGCAATCACTTTTTGACCTCTAGCTAATGAATGTTTCTTGCAGCCTCTTCCCCTTGGGCCACATCTTCACGAATAAGAACACATAGCAAAGAAAACTACAACACAGGATCAGACCGTATGGCCCTCTATGCCTGCGCTGAATCAGATCATTTGGCAAAATCTGCCGCCTATTTTCGAAGGATCTGTATCCCTCAGCTCCCTTGCCATTCATGCATCTGTCTAGATCCATCTTAAATAGTGCTATCGTTCCTGCTTCTACCACATTTTCTGGCAACAGTTTCCTGGTACCCACCACCCTCTGAGTAAATAAATTTCCACACGTATTGCCCTGAAATATTTATTATCTTACTTTGAACTCGTCGCTCTTAATAATTGGGTCCCCCACTCTGGGAAAGGACTTCTTGCAATCCATCATGTCAGGACCTCTCCTGATTGTGTCGGCCTCAAACACATACCCCCTCAACCTTCGTCTTTTTAATGAAAGTAATCGTAATGTACTCAACAGCCCTTCATTGCTGGTTGCATCCATATCATGCAATGTCCTGGCGAAACACCTCTCCATCCAGCCATAACCTCTTAGTAATGAGGCGATCAGAACTGTACAGAGTAACGCATATGTGGCCCCTCAAAAGTCGTATATAACAGTACATGACCTGTCAACTCTTCTACTGAATACCGCGTCCAATGAAAGAAAACATGTCGTATGCCTTTTTGGCCACTCCATCAAACTGTGTTGCCACCTTCAGAATACATTGGACCTGAACACCCAGATCTCTCTCTGCATCAATTTTCCGCAGGACATTTCCATTTAACGTACATTTCACTCTCGAACTGAATGTTCCCAAATGTATCATCTGGCAATTGTTCGGTTTGAACTCCATTTGCCTTATCTCCTCCCAAATCTCCAATGTGTCTAAGTTCTGCAGCATTGTCTGCCAAATATCTTCACTAACGGCTGCTCCACCAACCTTACTTTTATCTGCAAACGTACTCATCAGATTACCTATACCTTCCTCAAGATCATTTCTGTAAATCATTTGGACGTTAGGGCAGAATTTGTTTTACTATTGTTTAATAATCAGCGAGTGGAAATTCCATCTAAGTAAACACCTATTTGAAGCCTTCAGAAATCTGATTGTGTCACTGGTTCATTCCCGGTTTCTCTTAATAAGGATTTACCACACAATGTATCCTTTCATTGTTTAAGGGAGAATGTTGTGTCAGATTCAAAATTTATAGGAACCTGCAGCTCACAACAGAGGGTGAGGTATGATTGCAATCTCAGAGATTATAACGGGAATGAATAAGGAGTTGAGATCAAAACGTCCCAGCGTTCTAACATTGAGAAAATGGTTTTCCTCTGAGGTCAGATATACATATGAGAATGATAAATAGATGAATTTGGTATCGTGGATCTAATGATTTGTTCGGATTCTGGAAATTTTTTACTATCCATTCTGGCTATTGTTTGGGTCGCAGGTAAGTGTCTCAATCAGGGTTTGAATCTGGAATGCAAGTTTTACGCAAGTACGCACTTGTCCCTTCCTATACTCTACTGCCGAGGTTAGTGTTCCTGCGAAATATTTATGTAAAACTGTAAAACATAGTTACATAGATTTCCGTATTACTATTCTTCAAATGTATAGACTCACACCTTCTTCAAACAGAAATAGCAAAATAAACCAACTCTATAACTCAGTCCCTCAATTTGCTTTTCGCCGAGCTGGAAGTTTTTGTTGCAAACGTTTCGTCCCCTGGCTAGGCGATATCATCAATGCTTGGGAGCCTCCTGCGAAGCGCTTCTTTGATGTTTCCTCCGGTGTTTATAGTGGTCTGTCCCTGCCGCTTCCGGTTGTCAGTTTCAGCTGTCCGCTGTAGTGGTTGGTATATTGGGTCCAGGTCGATGTGATTGCCTCTAGGAATTCCCTGGCTGTTCTCTGTCTGGCTTGCCCTATGATAGTAGTGTTGTCCCAGTCGAATTCATGTTGCTTGTTGTCTGCGTGTTTGGCTACGAAGGATAGCTGGTCGTGTCGTTTCGTGGCTAGTTGATGTTCATGTATGCGGATTGTTAGCTGTCTTCCTGTTTGTCCTATATAGTGTTTTGTGCAGTCCTTGCATGATATTTTGTACACTACATTCGTTTTGCTCATGTTGGGTATCGGGTCCTTTATTCTGGTGAGTTGTTGTCTGAGCGTGGCTGTACACTATATAGGACAAACAGGAAGACAGCTAACAATCCGCATACATGAACATCAACTAGCCACGAAACGACACGACCAGCTATCCTTAGTAGCCACACACGCAGACAACAAGCAACATGAATTCGACCGGGACAACACTACTATCATAGGGCAAGCCAGACAGAGAACAGCCAGGGAATTCCTAGAGGCATGGCATTCATCCACAAACTCCACCAACAAACACATCGACCTGGACCCAATATACCAACCACTACAGCGGACAGCTGAAACTGACAACCGGAAGCGGCAGGGACAGACCAATATAAACACCGGAGGAAACAACAAAGAAGCGCTTCGCAGGAGGCTCCCAAGCACTGATGATGTCGCCTCGAAGTGAACAGTGGATCGCCAAAAACGGATACCCGCGCAACTTCATCAACAGATGCCTAAGAGAAAGATCACAGAACGAGGACATACCACAACCAAAATGACTAGCCACACTACCATACATCAGGAGCATCTCGGAACTGACAGCCAGACTACTGCGACCCCGAGGACTCATAACAGCACACAAACCAACAGCCACGCTCAGACAACAACTCAACAGAACGAAGGACCCGATACCCAACATGAACAAAACTAATGTAGTGTACAAAATACCATGCAAGGACTGCACAAAACACTATATAGGACAAACAGGAAGACAGCTAACAATCCGCATACATGAACATCAACTAGCCACGAAACGACACGACCAGCTATCCTTAGTAGCCACACACGCAGACAAAAAGCAACATGAATTCGACTGGGCCAA
>NW_025202173.1:4246-7623 GCF_004010195.1 Chiloscyllium plagiosum
AATTGTGACAACCGGAAGCGGCAGGGACAGACCACTATAAATACCGGAGGAAACATCAAAGAAGCGCTTCGCAGGAGGCTCCCAGCACTGATGATGTCGCCTAGCCAGGGGACGAAACGTTTGCAACAAAAACTTCCAGCTCGGCGAACAGAACCACAACAACGAGCACCCGAGCTACAAATCTTCGCACAAACTTTGAGTAATACATTGAATTTAAATAGTTTAATGACACTCAAGATTTCCCAACTGTTCGAAACAAGAGTCTTGAATAACTGGACTTGGGCACTAAGTGAATACGTTATCTCAAAATTCCGATTTATTATTCATACATTCCCTTTGGTAAGGCAATGATAAAGAGCATGATAATCTAATTAATGACTATTAATTATTCATATTAATTGCAAAATCACTTGATCATGATATCCACTCATGCTCAGACAGCCAGTGTGGAGAGAAGAAATACAAAGAAAATGAAATAATTGTAATTTGCAAGTTCGATTCATCAGGTTCAGATGATGGATTCCATGACTTCTTAGTGCAATAGATTGTTCGTAAAATAAAAGCTGCATCAATAATTTGTAAGTCACGGGTGATTGCATACTTTTTCAGTCCACTTCGTCCAGTAATTTCTTCTTCTTTTGTCAGTAGGTTCAACAGTTGTTGAAGTGGACAATAAACGAGACAGAGTAAAACATATCAGCCAGTCCCAACGATTTCAAGAATCACTCAAATCCTGCCAAAACCAGGCAGACGGTCTTTTCTCCTTTTTATTTTTATCAATATTATCTGTGTTGGTCGGTAAGCATCTGACCTCCCTTGATTAGCAAAATCAACAAGTAACTAACTGACTATGCAGAGGATAGCAAGATTCGATGTTCAATCATCCATAGCATTCCCCATATTTGTAATCGATTTCCATTATCTTCCAGCTCATTTGTCAATGAAACAAATCCCTGTGCATTTTACGCGTTTTTGACACAGGTAGCTGTTCAAATTTCACTTCTCACCTCACACTCAGATCCATCAGAAATATCGATAATTTGCGAGGGTCTCTCCAATGTTGTCTGCTATTTCTGCACTGGCAAGTGCATACTATTTGATGTTCGATTTGAAGCTATGTGTCAGTGTCCCACTCTAATCCTTTTTCAAATCTTTGGAAAACCCCAGTACATTCTCTTCACTCATAAGCATGCACTCTGCTCAATACCCACAGAACATCGTCCTGAACTGCAATTGTAAACAATCACATTATTGGCACAAGTCAAGACTACGATTTCAATCAACTTTGCTTCCAGCCATTTCCATCATTGTCTCCAATTCCAATCCTCCTAAACTCATTGCAACGTCAAAACTCATTGTTAACTTTGTTAAATCCACACTCTGCTTGTCCAAACGTTTCCCAGGGAAAGTCCAAAGCTATACGCTTCCATCAAATCCATGGTTGTCAGTCACTCATTAGCACATATCAAGTCCTGTCACCATATGACTCCTGTGTTCACGTCGATCATGAGGTGGCATCCAGGTGAGGTATCGAATTTAAAATTCTCATCACTGCGTTCTACTCCCTCAATAATCAGAAAATCCGCTCAACACCAGGGTCCTGCTCTTTTCACAAATTGTTGTTAATTTCCCATTTTCAAATCGATAGCCTTTTATTCCATCTCCCTTCTCAATATCTCACCGTCTGTATTCATTGTGCCATTTTTTTTTCTGATTCTCTCTCATACACGCTTTTCCTATTGATCACAGACCCACTTCATACGACGGGACTGTTGTCTGCCATTCAGCTCATCAAGTACTTGACATATATATTGAAATTTGCATCCCTCCATTTCCATTCCCATTTTATTGGACACCAAAAAAATCTACGATTTCTTCCTTTCCATGTCAAGGATTGAATTTTGGAAGAGATTGTGTCATATTCAATTTCAGCGAGGAAGCTTCGGATCAGGACAGCTCTCTCCATGATAACATGTTGAATCTTTCACCTCTGCATCTTCGTTTGTTATTTGATACTTGTTTACTCCCTGCACCCAAACTTTAAGAAAACATCATCAATATCAGTCTCATCATTCGATAGGGAAATGTTCCACAAGATACTCAACAACAAGAGGACATTTCCACATAGAATTGGTTGGGTAGTTTGGTTTTGTACACGTGCAAATATAGAAGAATGGGTGTCACCTTTAATGAAGTTTCCAAGATACTAAGCTGAAATGACAGGCTATGTGTGGAGAGTGTGTGGGGCAGGCTGGTACAGTAGGGCACAGCCTTACTAGAAGGTGGTATGCATTTCAGGCAGAGATAAGGAGAAATAGTTTTTCTCATAAGCTCGTGACTCTGTAGAATTCTTCACTTGCAGAGGGCTGCTGCGATTGAGTCATCAAGTGTATTCAAAGGTGGGATAGACAGACTTTTAATCAGGAACCGAATCGGGGGTTTTTGGAATAGGGCAAGAAAGTGATTTTGTGGGAGATTGGATTCAAACACAATCTCACTGAACGGTGGAACAGTCTAGACAGAATGAGTGATCTTATTCTGCTCCTACATCTTATGATTCTAAGAAGCCGATTTTGGTGAAAGTCAGGGGAAATAATAGATTTTGGGCACAATGCAGCCTTAATACAGATCATGTTCTTCTCAACACGAGCTGAGGTATTAGAATCTGAATCGTCACTATCATGACTTTCCTCCACTGATTTTCCTTCCGTCTCCATTAACTCCTGGTTGCTCCAGGAATTGCCGTGTATTAACCTGTTATGCAGTCCAACCAGGCTTCTCGTTGAAAGGAAATTCGGATTTTTTCGAAGATGTTTTGCCTTGCACTCATCAGGCCATTTCGCACGAATATGAACTGAGTTGGGAAAATCACGTTTATTCTGCATGACAGCCGATCATGGTCACTGATTAGTCTGGGTGCGCCTGTCGAAAATAAAACTATTGATGCGACGTGACACTAAAGTATCAAGTTTGATTACGTTTAAACTATGAGCTGTGATCCTCATTTGTCAGGAGAAAGTGAGGTCTGCAGATGCTGGAGATCAAAGTTGAAACTTTATTGCTGGAACAGCACAGCAGGTCAGGCAGCATCCAGGGAACAGGAGATTCGACGTTTCCTGAAGAAGGGCCTGTGCCCGAAACGTCGAATCTCCTGTTCCCTGGATGCTGCCTGACCTGCTGTGCTGTTCCAGCAATAAAGTTTCAACTCATTTGTCAGTACATGCCTGTGGGGAACGCAAACAAGGATGCAGATTGAGATTTATATATCAAGCTTAATGCATTTAAACTGGACAATGTGAATCTGACAAGTCAGGGTCTTCCTGTTGACAATACATACATTGATGGATTGTCAGTTAGCTGCCAGGCTTTTGATGAAC
>NW_025202174.1:0-464 GCF_004010195.1 Chiloscyllium plagiosum
ATAACACCGTCTTATTCCTCTACAAAACACTGGGAGATACAAAATGAATATTTTGCATTCGTATTTACTGTAGAAAAGGATATGGAAGATATAGACTATAGGGAAATAAATGGTGACATCTTACAAAATGTCCAAATTACAGAGGAGGAAGTGCTGCATGTCTTGAAAAGGTTAAAGGTGGATAAATCCCCCAGGACCTGATCAGGTGTACCCGAGAACTCTGTGGGAATCTAGAGAAGTGATTGCTGGGCCTCTTGCTGAGATATTTTTTTTAGATTAGATTACATTACAGTGTGGAAACAGGCCCTTCGGCCCAACAAGTCCACACCGACCCGCCGAAGCGCAACCCACCCATACCCCTACATTTACCCCTTACCTAACACTACGGGCAATTTAGCATGGCCAATTCACCTGACCTGCACATCTTTGGATTGTGGGAGGAAACCGGAGCACCCGGAGGAAAC
>NW_025202174.1:1203-3948 GCF_004010195.1 Chiloscyllium plagiosum
CCTTGGAGTGCAGGTTCATAGCTCCTTGAAAGTGGAGTCGCAGGTAGATAGGATAGTGAAGAAGGCGTTTGGTATGCTTTCCTTTATTGGTCAGAGTATTGAGTACAGGAGTTGGGAGGTCATGTTCTGGCTGTACAGGACATTGGTTAGGCCACTGTTGGGGTATTGCGTGCAATTCTGATCTCCTTCCTATCGGAAAGATGTTGTGAAACTTGAAAGGGTTCAGAAAAGATTTACAAGGATGTTGCCAGGGTTGGAGGATTTGAGCTATAGAGAGAGGCTGAACAGGCTGGGGCTGTTTTCCCTGGAGCATCGGAGGCTAACGGGTGACCTTATAGAGGTTTACAAAATTATGAGGGACATGGATAGGATAAATAGACAAAGTCTTTTCCCTGGGGTCGTGGAGTCCAGAACTAGAGGGCATAGGTTTAGGGTGAGAGGGGAAAGATGTAAAGAGACTTAAGAGGCAATGTTTTCACGTAGAGGGTGGTACGTGTATAGAATGAGCTGCCAGAGGATGTGGTGGAGGCTGGTACAATTGCAACATTTAAGAGGCATTTGGATGGGTATATGAATAGGAAGGGTTTGGAGGGATATGGGCCGGGTGCTGGCAGGTGGGACTAGATTGGGTTGGGATATCTGGTCGGCATGGATAGGTTGGACCGAAGGGTCTGTTTCCATGCTGTACATCTCTATGACTCTAAGAGTTCACAGATTTAGTTAAGGAATATTACAACCCCATCCCTCCTCTGATTCAGAGATGCTATCAGTTTTACTCAGCAGTTCAAGAACGAGGGGAAGCCATTTTGGGATTTTTGACTCAGTTAAGATGACTGGTAGAAGCACGTGCATTTGGTTTAACCCTTAATAAGATGATCATTTGTGTGGAATTAATGATGTAACCATGCAAAAGCACCCAATAGCTGAAGCCCAGTTGGACTTAGAAAAGGAGCTTCAACTGGCTTTATTATTGGAAAATGAGGCAAGTAGAACACATTAGTTGCAGGGTATTCCAATGGAAGTGGACACCTTCACCAGTCTGACTGAGCTTGAGGAACGCCATTTGAGTGAAGGCAATTGCAGAGCCTTACTCAAGACACATCCTGTACAGAGGGACTCTAGGTCAGCCCCCACAGCAATACAAAGCCAAGCCTCAGCCAAATGCTTAAAACTTTCTTCAAGATCCGGGCCGAAAATGTGTTGCTGGAAAAGCGCAGCAGGTCAGGCAGTATCCAGGGAACAGGAGAATCGACGTTTCGGGCTTATGCCTGACCTGCTGCGCTTTTCCAGCAACACATTTTCAGCTCTGATCTCCAGCATCTGCAGACCTCACTTTCTCCTCAAGATCCGGGCCAGCAAGCCATTGTAGTTGCTGTTGTTATGAGGACTTGAGACAGCAAAAGAGTTCCACTGGACCTAAACTGAGTAAGAGAACTCCTGGGCGAGTACCCAGGAGAATGCACAATCTCTCCACCCTTCAGGCTCTCTGCCTGTTTTCCTGATGAAGGGCTTCTGCCCAAAACGTCGATTTTACTGCCCCTTGGATGCTGCCTGAACTGCTGTGCTTTTCCAGCACCACTAATCCAGAATCTGGTTTCCAGCATCTGCAGTCATTGTTTTTACCTAGAATGCACAACCTGGGCAGTGCCTACATCTGCTCTGGAACAGTTAAATTGCTTAGCAACATTCAACTCAGAACCAATGAAAGTTAACGTCTGATTTAACAGTCACTAGGTTCTAAGAGGTCAACATTGTATTGGTAATTGCAGAACCAGGTCTTTCACAAAGTTTGCTCTGGACTCCAACCCTTAAGTTTGAGTAAGACATTGGCTAGACTGAGTAACCTATACTGGGGAAACTTTACAGATTAAGGATGCAACTTTGGTTCTGGTCTCAAAGGAGAAGCGGCTGGTTCAGTTACCAATGATCGTAATAAAAGGCCTGGGCTCAAGCTTGATGGGGCGAAATCGGTTGCAAGAGATTCACCTTGATTGGCTCAACATTTTTCGATTAGAAAATGGCTGCCTGAGTGAAGTCCTAATGAAATACCCAGAAGGTTTTCAGGAAGGTCTAGGGGCTATCAAAGGAGCCAAGGTCACCTTGAATGTTGACCAGGAAGCAATTCCACAATTCTGCAAGGCCCGCCCAGTACTATTTGTCCTGCAGACAAAAATAGAGCCAGAAATCAGGAGGTAGGAAAGTGAAGGAAGCATCAAACCAGTCCATTTGGTGGAATGGGCAGCACCGGTCATACCGATTGTGTAGCCTAATGGGTTGGGTCGCCTTTATGGGGATTTTAAAGAAACATTAAACCTGTTTGCCGAGCTGGAAGTTTTTGTTGCAAACGTTTCGTCCCCTGGCTAGGCGACATCATCAGTGCTTGGGAGCCTCCTGCGAAGCGCTTCTTTGATGTTTCCTCCGGTGTTTATAGTGGCCTGTCCCTGCCGCTTCCGGTTGTCAGTTTCAGCTGTCCGCTGTAGTGGTTGGTATATTGGGTCCAGGTCGATGTGTTTGTTGATGGAGTTTGTGGATGAATGCCATGCCTCTAGGAATTCCCTGGCTGTTCTCTGTCTGGCTTGCCCTATGATAGTAGTGTTGTCCCAGTCGAATTCATGTTGCTTGTTGTCTGCGTGTGCACGCACGCAGACAACAAGCAACATGAATTCGACTGGGACAACACTACTATCATAGGGCAAGCCAGACAGAGAACAGCCAGGGAATTCCTAGAGGCATGGCATACATCCA
>NW_025202174.1:4268-7624 GCF_004010195.1 Chiloscyllium plagiosum
TCACGTTGAATGATATCATGGTTTCTTCTTTGTCTATGTTCTGACCCAGAGTTTGGGTTGAATTTGTGGTAGGGCTGTTTGTTCTAACCTTTGCATAACTGCCTCTGCTATGGGTCCCGAGATTGGTGTTCCCATGGGTGTTCCGTTGATTTGTTCGTATATCTGGTTGTTGAATGTGAAGTGTGTTGTGAGGCACAAGTCCAGTAGTTTAAGTATGCCGTCTTTGTTGATAGGTTCAGCGTCCTGTTTTCTGTTCTGTATGTCCAGTAGGTTAGCTATTGTTTCTCTGGCTAGGGTTTTGTCAATCAAAGTGAACAGTGCCGTCACGTCGGCAACAAGCAACATGAATTCGACTGGGACAACACTACTATCATAGGGCAAGCCAGACAGAGAACAGCCAGGGAATTCCTAGAGGCATGGCATTCATCCACAAACTCCATCAACAAACACATCGACCTGGACTCAATATACCAACTACTACAGCAGACAGCTGAAACTGACAACCGGAAGCGGCAGGGACAGACCACTATAAACACTGGAGGAAACATCAAAGAAGCGCTTCGCAGGAGGCTCCCAAGCACTGATGATGTCGCCTAGCCAGGGGACGAAACGTTTGCAACAAAAACTTCCAGCTCGGCGAACAGAACCACAACAACGAGCACCCGAGCTACAAATCTTCGCACAAACTTTAAACATTAAACCGCTTTTCACGGCTGGCTAAAAATCCAATCCCTCACATAGAGTATTTATACACAACACTGGCGGGGGGAGGGGGGGGAGCTGGAGATGAGCCCTTGACCCGACATTGGACTGGACTCGCCAGATAAACAAAGTGGATACAAGAGCAGGCTGGAGGTTAGGAATACTGTGGAAATAACTCGCCTCCTGGCTCCCAGAATTCTATCCAAACCGCAAGTCTGGAGTGTGAGGGAATACTCACCGCCTCTTAACCACATTCTCTAAGCAAACTGCTTAAATCTAATAATTTGCTCAGACTGTAATGATCGGCCCTTCCATGTGATAGCCACCAGATGGCAGTGCCTTGCTGCAGCTGGTGGATCATTGTCCGTGTTTCGAAAGTGGGGCCATTGTCAGAATCTTCATTTAATTCCTCAGCCTGGGAAGTCCTCAGCCGGCCCAGCGGTCCAGGCACAATCAATAAACCATTGCTCTGTTTTTTATTGATGCCTTAAGTTAACTGGGTTTGAGTAACGGATACCTGCTTTCTCAGTGACTAGCCATTTAAACCGAATGGGTGAAAATTTCCAACATTATTCAGCAGGTCAGTCACCAGCCACATGTAGCTAGTTAGGAAATCAGATATGGATCTTTCGGGATGTGAAACGGACATAAGATTCTTGATACCTTCTGACCTATGTCTTGAGTGGGGTATAGTATCACTGGCATGACCATCATTTGATGCCTGTCCCTAATTGGCCTTGAACCAAAAGGCTTTCTGGCCTATTGGGCCACGATATTGTTGGGCTAAGTCATGTGTATGACAGGCTGTGAAAGGGGAGGGGGCAGATTTCCGTCCTTTAAAAGGCATTTTCAGTTTTCTTCAGCTTCTCCTCCATATCTTCACTTTCCTTAAACTGGTCCAGTCCAATACACCCATCCAAAACACCACACATATTCTTGGCCTGTCAGCCCTGTGTTCTCTAGGGAGAGAATAGACCCCATAAAGGTCAGAAAGGCTATTTATGTGTAGAACCACAGGAGATGGGTGAGATACTACATGAATATTTTGCGTCAGTATTTATTGTGGAGGAGGACATGGAAGTTAGAGCATTTGGGGAAATAAATAGCGTTATCTTGAAAAATATCCACATTAGAGAAGAGGAGATGCTGGAGATCTTAAAGTCCATAAAGTTAGATAAACCCCCAACATCTGATCAGGTGTTTCCTGGAACTTTATGGAAAGAAAGGGAAGTGATTGCTGGGCCTCTTGCTGAGATATTTGTATCAATAGCTATGGTTGAGGTGCTGGAAGACTGGAGGTTGGCTAACATGGTGCCATTATTTAAGAAAGGTGGTAAGGAAAAGGCAAGGAAGTATAGACCAGTGAACCTGACATCGGTGCTGGGCAAGTTGTTGGAGGAGACAGGATTTACATGTATTTGGAGAGGCAAGAGCTGATTACGGATAGTCGGCATGGCCTTGTGTGTGGGAAATCATGTCTTACTAGATTGAGTTTGTTTGATGAAGGCAGAGCAGTCAACGTTGTCTCTATGGATTTGAGCAAGGTGTTCAACAAAGTTCCACATGGTAGACTGGCTAGCAAGGTTAGATCACATGAAATCCAGAGGGAGCTAGCCAATTGGATACAAAACTGGCTACAAGCTAAGAGACAGAGGGTGGTGGTGGAGGGATGTTTTTCTGACTGGAGGCCTGTTACCAGTGGTGTGCCGCAAGGATCAGTGCTGGGTCCACTGCTTTTTGTTATTTATACAAATGATTTGGATGTGAATACAGGAGGCATGGTTAGTTAATTTATGGATGACACCACAAATAGGTGGTGTAGTGGACAGTGAAGAAGATTATCTTAGAGTATAGCGGGTGTTTGATCAGATGGGCCAAGGAGTGGCGGATGGAGTTTAATTCCGATAAATGTGAGGTGCTGCATTTTGGTGAGGCGTATCAGGGCAGGAGATATACAGGAAATGGTAGGGTCCTGGGGAGTGTTGACAAAGACATCTAGGGGTGCAGGTGCACAGTTCCTTGACAGTGGTGTACCAGGTAGACAGGATGTTGATAAAGGCATCTGGCATGCTTGTATTCACTGGTCATAACTTTGAGTATAGGAGTTGGGACTCATGTTGTGGCTGTACAGGATACTTGGTGAGGCCGTTTTTGGAATACTATTTACAATTCTGGTCACCCTTCCATAGAAAGGATGTTGTTAAACTTGAGAGAGTGCAGAAAGATTTACAAGGATGTTGCCGCCTCTGGAGAGTTTGAGCTATGGGAAGAGGCTGAATAGCCTGGGGCATTTTCTTCCCTGGCATATCAAAGACTGAAGGGTGACCTTCTAGAGGTTTATAAAGTCATGAGGGGCATGGATAGGGTGATTTGCCAAAGTAGTTTTCCCATGTTCGGTTGGTCCAAAACATAGGTTTAAGGTAGAGGGGGAAAGATTTAAAAGGGACCTAAGAGACAACGTTTTCATGCAGAGGGTTGTGTGTGTATGGAATGAGCTGCCAGAAGAAGTGATGGAAGGTGGTACAATTACAGCATTTAAAAGGAAACTAGATGGGTATATGAATAGGAAGGGTTTAGTGGGATATGGGCCAAATGCTGGCAAATGGGACTAGGACACATTCGGATATCTGGTTGACGGATGAGTTGGACCAAAG
>NW_025202175.1:0-7625 GCF_004010195.1 Chiloscyllium plagiosum
TCTCCCCGTGTCTGTGTGACTTTCCTCCAGATGGTATGTTTTCCTCCGACTGTATAAAGATATACAGATAAGGGTAAATTGGCCATGCTCAATTGTGTATAGTACCCAGGGATGTGTAGGCGAGGTGGATTAGCCATGGGAAATGTAGGCTCAGAGGGAGAGGGTAGGGGTTTGTTCAATGGGATACTGTTTAGAGGGACGGTGTCGCCTCAATGGGCCGAATAGCCTGTTTCCTCACTGTAGGAATTCGATAATTTCTATGGAGTTCCCCTTGATTAGCAGCTTTCGACAGGACCCTACCTATATGTCTTGCCTTGATTTATCTTGCCAAAATGCAACAAATCACATTTAACTAAAATAAATTCCATCTGCCACTCCTCGGTTCACCTAAGCAAGGTCCTATTATAGTCTGAGAGATCATTCTTCACTGTTGACTGCACCACCAAATTTAGAATTAAGAACAAATTTACTGACCGTACTTCATATACTCAAATGCAAATGCTTTGTATAAGTGACTAAAAGCAGTGGACCCACTATTGATCTTTGCGGCAGGCCACTGGTCACAGATCTCCAAGTTTAATGAACAAATGCCCACTGTCACGCCCTGTCTCCAATATCCAAGAAAATTTGGGATCTAAATGGCGAGCTCTCCCTGGATTCCAGGCAGTCTAACATTGCGAACCAGTCTACCATGTAGAACATTTTGGTATTCTTACTGAATTCCATAAAGACAACATCCACTGTCCTGCCTTTATCAACCATCTTCATCACTTCCTCAAAAAATTCCACCGAGTCAGGCGGATGTGATCTCCAATGTACAAAGCCCTCTTCAGTCCTTGTCGTTCCAAATGTATATACGTCCTTTCCCTAAAATCCCCTCCAACAATTTAGGCACCATTGACGTCAGGCTCACCGATCTATAGTTACCTGGTTTTTCCGTACTTTCTTAAATAATGACACTATGTTAGCAGCCCTCCAGTCTTTTGACACCTCACCTGTTAAAATCAATGATACAAATATATAGGCAAAATGCAGAGCAATCTCTTTCCTAGCTTCCCACAAACATCTGGGATACAAGTGATCAGGTTCCAGGGATTTGTTCACCTTTACATGTTTTAAAATGTCCAACACCTCCTTGTAATATAGACACTTTTAAAGATATCACTATATATTTCTTCATTCTCTCGCTCTTGTAACCTCTTCCACATTAAATACTGAGGAGAAAAACTTGTTTTGCATCCCTCCAATCTCCTGTGGTTCTACACATAAAGTAGCCTTACTGTTCTTTAAGGTTCCCCATTCTCTCCCGAGTTAATCTTCTGCCATTAAAGGATTTGTAGAATTTCTTCAATGCCTCGTTAACCCAATTTCTAAAGCCATCTCATGTCCATATTTTTCTGGCCCGATTTCTCCATTGACTCTACACGTACTGCCCATATACTCCTGTCGGGATTCACTTGATCTCAACTCTGTTAACCTGACATATGGCTCCTCCCTTACCTTGACCACAGCATCAATATATCTAGCCATCCAGCATTCCTTGCACCCACCAGCCTTGCCCCTCTCACTAATAGGAACACGTTGGCTCTGGACTCTCTGAATCCAAGTTTTGATGGCCTTGCATTTTCCAACAATCCCTTTACCTTCGAAAATGATATTCCAATCAGCCTTTCACAGGGCTCGTCTAACACTTTCAAAATTGGCCTTATTCAAAGTTAGAACTTTCATGTTTTATATCAGGTCTTTCCTATTCCAAAACTAATTTAAAACTAATATTTATGTGTAATAGACTTGAAAGTTAAATAAACACTTCCTGTCCCTCTGTAACAGGCTCGAGAGGTTGAATGGGCTCCTCGTGGCCCTCTGTAATTGTCCGAAAAGGCTGAGTGGCCTCCTCCTGTCCTTATGTAACAGACCCGAGACATTAAATGACACAGCAACCCGTGAATAACGAGCAGTCGTTAAACTGTATCTGATGGAGGTCCATCCCTTTCTCAGTCACAGGAATACAGACAACACAATGTACTCCAGGTGCCCTCTCAGGAATACCTCATACAGCTGCAGCGACACATCTCTTCGTCTTGAATGATTCTGTTGGCAAAATGTACCAATATTCTAGATTTCCACTTTTTCTAGTAGCAGCAGGCTAATATGGGCTGAATGGCTTTCTCTTATCCCTCTGTAAGCGGCCCAGAGAGACAGAATTGCTTCGGCCTGTTCGTGAGAAGCAGTCTCAATGCTCTGTCTCAAGGTTATAAGGGTCCCTATTCTCTCCCGAGTTAATCTTCTGCCATTAAAGGATTTGTAGAATTTCTTCAATGCCTCGTTATCCCAATTTCTAAAGCCATCTCATGTCCATATTTTTCTGGCCCGATTTCCCCATTGACTCTACACGTACTGCCCATATACTCCTCTCGGGATTCACTTGATCTCAACTCTGTTAACCTGACATATGGCTCCTCCCTTACCTTGACCACAGCATCAATAATTCTAGCCATCCAGCATTCCTTGCACCCACTAGCCTTGCCCCTCTCACTAATAGGAACACGTTGGCTCTGGACTCTCTGAATCCAAGTTTTGATGGCCTTGCATTTTCCAACAATCCCTTTACCTTCGAATAGGGTATTCCAATCAGCCTTTCACAGGGCTCGTCTAACACTTTCAAAATTGGCCTTATTCAAAGTTAGAACTTTAATGTTTTATATCAGGTCTTTCCTATTCCAAAACTAATTTAAAACTAATATTTATGTGTAATAGACTTGAAAGTTAAATAAACACTTCCTGTCCCTCTGTAACAGGCTCGAGAGGTTGAATGGTCTCCTCGTGGCCCTCTGTAATTGTCCGAAAAGGCTGAGTGGCCTCCTCCTGTCCTTATGTAACAGACCCGAGACATTAAATCACACAGCAACCCGTGAATAACGAGCAGCCGCTAAACTATATCTGATGGAGGTCCATCCCTTTCTCAGTTACAGAAATACAGACAACACAATGTACTCCAGGTGCCCTCTCAGGAACATCTCTTACAGCTGCAGCGACACATCTCTTCGTCTTGAATGATTCTGTTGGCAAAATGTACCAATATTCTAGATTTCCACTTTTTCTAGTAGCAGCAGGCTAATATGGGCTGAATGGCTTTCTCTTCTCCCTCTGTAAGCGGCCCAGAGAGACAGAATTGCTTCGGCCTGTTCGTGAGAAGCAGTCTCAATGCTATGTCTCAAGGTTATGAAAGGATTTGATAACAGGGCAATTAAAACCACGAGTAACCTCACACTGGTCAATAAGTATCATGCTTTGGGTGAAGGTATCTAGAAACTTGCCCACCCGACTTTTATTATGCAACCGATCTGTTATTTTATAACTGCCTCCTTTCATACACAGAATGGAACAATATAGACCCCTGCAGTGTTCTGTTAATACTCTCATATACAAGTTAAAAAAAAATCTAAAAGATTTAAACATTTTTGGTCCATCCCTCAGCAACCCTCATCCATTCCATCCAAACCCAGTAAATGTTCCCTTTTATAGTGATATGAAAAGTGATGTGTGGAACTGGTTAACTGAACTTGTTTGTTAAGTCATGATTTGGAGATGCCGGTATTGGACTGGGGTGTACAATGCAAAAAAAATGCACAACGCCAGGTTATAGTCCAACAGGTTTAATTGGAAGCACATTAGCTTTCGGAGCGCCGCTCCTTCGTCAGGTGATAGTGGAGGACACACGACGAAGGCACAGCATTTAAAGCAAAGATTTACAGTGTAATGTAACTGAAATTATACATTGAAATATACCTTGATTGTCTGTTGAGTCTTTCATCTGTTCGAATACCATCATAGTTTCATTTCATTCATGTGTAAATCACAAAACCTTTTTCTTTTAAAGTTGCATTCTCAGGTTAGCTGTAACAATGAGTGTTCGCTAGACAATATGTTGAAGGTGTTAGCCCCCTGTGTTCTCTGTCTATACCATGATGTTTAGATTGATTCTAATCTGAAAAGTGAGATAACAAAATTTTACATGGATTCATGCAGTTTTTGAGCAAAGTACAATGTAGCTCTGCAAGTACAAATTCACCCCACAAAATATATATGTGCATGTGGATCTTTGTCAGTTTTTGTGTGTGTGTGTGTTTGTCTGGGTTGGGGGTTGTGAGTGTGAGAGGGAGTGTATATGTGTGTGTAGTGATGTAGTGTATCTTAAGTATGTGAGGGGGTGCATGAGTGAGTGTGGGAGTGTGTGTGCGTGTAGGGGAGTCGGGGGGTTGTGTATCAGTGAGAGAGAGTGGAAATGTGTGTGCATGAGTGTAGAGTGGTCTAAGTCTCTGAGCGGATGGCTGTGTGAGTGTGTGTGTCTGTAAGAGTGTGTGTGAATGTTTGTGTGTGTGTCTGTGTACATGTGTGTCCGTATGTATGTGTGTGTATAGGAGTGCGTGTGTGTGTGTGTATAGTGCAATGGTAGTCACCTGTAATGTGACATGAACACAAGGCACCGGTTGAGGCCGTCCCTATGGGTACCGAAAGTAGTAATCAACCTCTGCTCGGCCACTTTTCGCTGCTGTCTGTCCTGAAATCTGCCTTGAAGGATGGTCTCAAGAGGTTCGAGGTTGAATGTGCCAACTGGGAGGGAACATTGGTGACTGTTGATTGTTGTGCAGTGTCCATTCATCCATTGTCGTAGCCTTTGCTCGATTTCCCAGTGTTTGTTCAGTGACTGTGATTAATACCAATCTCCATGGATTCTAATTATCCCAGTGGAGGGTTTCCATCTTTTAATAATAAATGGGTTATCCCATAACATGAGCGGGAGCATCGCCGACAACACTGACAGGGATCAGCAGATCCAGAGAGAGGGAGAGGAGAGATCAGAATCTGAGAACATTAGACTGGAATGTTCCAAACATGGATCAGGATCTGGGAACATTGGACGGGCATATTCCAACAATAGACAGGAGTTTATCCAATTATGTTTGGCGTCTTTCTGCAATTTCTTGGTGGCCATTATCATGGCGGATCTATTACTATCTTCACATTATTCAATATTTTTATTATCCTTTCCTGGCTATCGTTGGTGTGCCTGGTAAGTCCCACTGTCCAGATTTCTTTTCTCTATAAACCAGTTATGACTGTATTACGGTTCCTTTATATAGTCTACACTTCTTGCTACTATTATTGTTTCTGTTGAAACTCTCAAGCCAGATATTTACTCTACAGACCACTACTAACTACATCAATGAAGGTGTTCAATTCCTGTCTCCCTCTCTGCTCTGGCAGTGGTATTCATTGGTTTCTATGTTGACCTACTCAGTTTCAGCGGAGAACTACAATTTATTGTATCATTACCTTTGTTATTTAAATATTAAGAGCATGTGTCTTTACTTTTCTGGTTACAAAATCCATTTCCTTCCACTGTTTCCATCCCATCCCTGGCCAAAATCTGCGGATGAGGCAGACAAGTCACAACTGCGGGAGATCCCTTTGACCATGAGCTGATTCCTGACACTGACCATTTCTAACTTGAAATACTCACCACTTCAGAAAATATCTCACTGGCTTATTCCATCTCCTGTTTGACCCTTGAGCTATGAAATACAGGCTTAATGAAGCCAATAATCTGCTGCTGACGCTCCCAGCTTCAAACCTGCCGAAGCCAATCTGATTCAAAGTCACACCAAACTCTCATCCATCAGTCCTTCATGTCCATGCCGATGTATATTGCTGTTGTGTCTGGCAATGCCTTCATTTTGACATTCTCAAACTCTTTACCTCATCTGTCCATGAAACTTCTCGCGTTCCCTCTCTGTTGGTTAACAAAAAGCCTGTCAGTTGTTCGTATTTTAAAATTGTTTTCTCCATGTGCGTTCCTTCTCAAACAATGAGTTTCACATTCAACCACGCCTATCGCGCACGCGCACACACTCTCCCTGTCTCTGATGAACACACAGAGAGAGCAAACCTTCCCATTGTAGACAGTAATCTGATGCGACTATAGTTAGCATATGATAGTAAAGTTTGCAATACTCTCCATGCTGGGCAGATAGTGCAGTTTACTGAGCAACACACTAGCACGGTCTGCCCAGCTCTCCATGCTGGGCTGTCATCTTGTCCCAGTTTATGTTGTTTGTGGTGTTCTGTGAAGCAGATTGAGAATTTGATGTAACAAACCATTCCAGCTGATCTGGCAATGCCTTTATTCAATGTTCTCATTCTTGTCATTTTACTCTCGAAGGTCTCACTTCTCCAGTTAGTCCCACTGCCCTGTCTTTTTCCCCATATTTCCACAATATCTTGTCAGTTAATTACCTGTCTGTTTCTGTCTTTGCTGTGAATCTCCCTGTCCCTCTGTATCTTTCCCTGGCCTTGGGTGTTGGCTCCCTAGTGTATCGAGTGCTGGCATTGTGTAGCTCAGAAATAATGAAATGGGGTGTGTCAGGCTATTGTTCACTTCCCGGTATGTCCTATGTGATGGTCCATGGACAGACGTCTTTCAGAAGTTGTAACTTGGTCTGTGCCCGTGTTTGCCCCTCTCAGGTGATCTTGCTATCAGTAACACGAGCAAGTCCCTTGAGTAAAGGACCAGTCATCTAAATTGTGTGACAATACTGTCACCTTTTTTTAGTAAGAGGTCTTAAAGACAAAATTGCCTACTGAAAACTGCTCAAGTAAATAACTTATGAAGCTTTATAATAAATAGTAGGAACAACGGCCAGCTTGCATGGGGTCCCAGAAGGGTTGGAAGTTTTAGTAAATTATCCCTCGATGCTATTTTCTGTGAAACCTCACTTGATAATGTTTCCTCCTGGAGAACTGTGCAAGAATTCATGTCTAAATGTTCCTTTTTGCCAAGGGATGCTCAGATTAGATTACTTACAGTGTGGAAACAAGCCCTTCGGCCCAACAAGTCCACACAACAACCTGCCGAAGCTCAACCCACCCAGACCTATTCCCTTACATTTACTCCTTCACCTAACACTACGGGCAATTTAGCATGACCAATTCACCTAATCCGCACATCTTTGGACTGTGGGAGGAAACCGGAGCACCCAGAGGAAACCCACGCGGACATGGGGACAATGTGCAAATTCCACACAGTCAGTCGACGGTGCCAACCTGTGTTTAGGTGATGTTAGTATATTGAAACGGTTCATTTGTAGATGGTACTGTATCCATCATTCAGTTAAGGTTTCCAATAGTTAAGTTATTCTAAATTTCTCTTCATTTTGAATGGATTACCATGACAGTGTTTAAATATGTTGTGTTTTGCTTAATGGTGAGTGGTTTTACTAGTAGCATCACCTCTGGAACACCCAACTCACATCTACCTTTAAAATAAGGAAAGGTTGGCATCCAAGCTACCTTCTTAAACTAGTTTGAGGCAGTCTGGTTGGTCTAAAGCAAACTGGGGACTCCTGTCTGGCTCTAAGTCGATCACACCAAATTGGGTTTCGAATTACAATCCCTACAGTGTGCGATAAGGCCATTAACCCAACAAGTCCACACCGACCCACCGAGGAGGTAACCTACCCAGACCCATTTCTCTACCCTATTATTATGCATTTACCCCGACTAAGGCACCTAACCCATACATCCCTGAAAACTATGAACAATTTAGCATGGCCAATTCACCTGAC
>NW_025202176.1:0-6397 GCF_004010195.1 Chiloscyllium plagiosum
GAGAGACACTGAGAGAGAGAGAGAGACCAGGCTCAGAGTCACTGAGAGAGAGAGAGAGACCAGGCTGAGAGTCACTGAGAGAGAGAGACCACACCGAGAGTCACTGAGAGAGAGAGAGAGACCAGGCCGAGAGTCACTGAGAGAGAGAGAGAGACCAGGCTGAGAGTCACTGAGAGAGAGAGAGAGACCAGGCCGAGAGACACTGAGAGAGAGAGAGAGAGACCAGGCTGAGAGTCACTGAGAGAGAAAGAGAAAGACTAGGCCGAGAGTCACAGAAAGAGAGAGAGAGAGAGAGACTAGGCCGAGAGACACAGAGAGAGAGAGAGACCAGGCCGAGAGATACTGAGAGAGAGAGAGAGACCAGGCTGAGAGTCACTGAGAGAGAGAGACCAGGCCGAGATATACTGAGAGAGAGAGAGAGAGAGACCAGGCCGAGAGTCACAGAGAGAGAGAGAGAGACCAGGCCGTGAGTCACTGAGAGAGAGAGAGACCAGGCCGAGAGTCACTGAGAGAGAGAGAGAGACCAGGCCGAGAGTCACTGAGAGAGAGAGAGACAAGGCCGAGAGTCACAGAGAGAGAGAGAGAGACCAGGCCGTGAGTCACTGAGAGAGAGAGAGAAAGACTAGGCCAAGAGTCACAGAGAGAGAGAGAGACCAGGCCAAGAGACACTGAGAGAGAGAGAGACCAGGCCAAGAGTCACTGAGAGAGAGAGAGACCAGGTCGAGAGACAGAGAGTGTGAGAGAGAGAGACCAGGCTGAGAGTCACTGAGAGAGGGAGAGAGACCAGGCTGAGAGTCACTGAGAGAGAGACCGGGCCGAGAGACACTGAGAGAGAGAGAGACCAGGCCAAGAGTCACTGAGAGAGAGAGAGAGAGAGAGACCAGGCCGAGGGACACCGAGAGGGAGAGAGAGAGACCAGGCCGAGAGACACTGAGAGAGAGAGAGAGAGAGACCAGGCCGAGAGTCACTGAGAGAGAGAGAGAGACCAGGCCGAGAGTCACTGAGAGAGAGAGAGAGAGCAGGCCGAGAGACAGAGAGAGAGAGAGAGAGAGAGAGAGAGAGAGAGACCAGGTCGAGGGACACCGAGAGGGAGAGAGGGACCAGGCCGAGAGACACCGAGAGAGAGAGAGGGAGTGAGACCAGGCTGGGAGTGACTGAGAGAGAGAGAGAGAGAAAGACCAGGCCAAGAGTCACTGAGAGAGAGAGAGAGAGACCAGGCCGAGAGTCACTGAGAGAGAGAGAGAGAGAGCAGGCCGGGAGACACTGAGAGAGAGAGCAGGCCGAGAGTCACTGCGAGAGAGAGAGACTCGGCCGAGAGTCACTGAGGGAGAGAGAGACCAGGCTGAGAGTCACTGAGAGAGAGAGAGAGAGAGACCAGGCCGAGAGACACTGAGAGAGAGAGAGACCAGGCTGAGAGTCACTGAGAGAGAGAGAGAGAAAGACTAGGCCGAGAGTCACAGAGAGAGAGAGAGAGAGAGAGACTAGGCCGAGAGACACCGAGAGAGAGAGAGACCAGGCCGAGTGACACTGAGAGAGAGAGAGACCAGGCCGAGAGACACCGAGAGAGAGAGAGACCAGGCCGAGTGACACTGAGAGAGTGAGAGACCAGGCCGAGAGATACTGAGAGAGAGAGAGACCAGGCTGAGAGTCACTGAGAGGGAGAGAGACCAGGCCGAGAGACACTGAGAGAGAGAGAGACCAGGCCGAGAGTCACTGAGAGAGAGAGAGAGACCAGGCTGAGAGTCACTGAGAGAGGGAGAGAGACCAGGCTGAGAGTCACTGAGAGAGAGAGCAGGCTGAGAGTCACTGAGAGAGAGAGCAGGCCGAGAGACACTGAGAGAGAGAGAGAGAGACCAGGCCGAGAGACACCGAGTGAGAGAGAGAACAGGCCAAGAGACAGAGAGAGAGAGAGAGAGAGACCAGGCTGAGTGTCACTGAGAGAGGGAGAGAGACCAGGCTGAGAGTCACCGAGAGAGAGACCGGGCCGAGAGACACTGAGAGAGAGAGAGACCAGGCCGAGGGACACCGAGAGGGAGAGAGAGACCAGGCCGAGAGACACCGAGCGAGAGAGAGAACAGGCCAAGAGACAGAGAGAGAGAGAGAGAGAGAGCAGGCCGAGAGTCACTGAGAGAGAGAGAGAGACCAGGCCAAGTGTCACTGAGAGAGAGAGAGAGCAGGCCGGGAGACACTGAGAGAGAGAGAGAGCAGGCTGAGAGTCACAGAGAGAGAGAGAGACCAGGCTGAGAGACACCGAGAGAGAGAGAGAGAGAGAGAGAGAGAGACCAGGCCAAGAGTCACTGAGAGAGAGAGAGACCAGGCCAAGAGTCACTGAGAGGGAGAGTGACCAGGCCGAGAGTCACTGAGAGAGAGAGAGACACCAAGCCAAGAGTCACTGAGAGAGAGAGAGACCAGGCCAAGAGTCACTGAGAGAGAGAGAGACCAGGCCAAGAGTCACTGAGAGAGAGAGAGACCAGGCCAAGAGTCACTGAGAGGGAGAGTGACCAGGCCGAGAGACACTGAGAGAGAGAGAGACCAGGCCGAGAGTCACTGAGAGAGAGAGAGAGAAAGACTAGGCCGAGAGTCACAGAGAGAGAGAGAGACCAGGTCGAGAGTCACTGAGAGAGAGAGAGAGAGAGAAAGACCAGGCCAAGAGTCACTGAGAGAGAGAGAGACCAGGCCGAGAGTCACTGAGAGAGAGAGAGAGACACCGGGCCGAGAGTCACTGAGAGAGAGAGAGAGAGAGAGAGACCAGGCCGAGAGACACTGAGAGAGAGAGACCAGGCCGAGAGTCACAGAGAGAGAGAGACCAGGCCGAGAGTCACAGAGAGAGAGAGAGAGAGACCAGGCCGAGAGTCACTGAGAGAGAGAGAGAGAGAGAGAGAGAGAGAGAGAGACCAGGCCAAGAGTCATTGAGAGAGAGAGAACAGGCCGAGAGACACTGAGAGAGAGGGAGAGCAGGCCGAGAGACACTGAGAGAGAGAGAGACCAGGCCGAGAGTCACTGAGAGAGAGACTGAGAGAGAGAGACCAGGCCAAGAGTCATTGAGAGAGAGAGAGAGCAGGCCGAGAGACACTGAGAGAGAGAGAGCAGGCCGAGAGACACTGAGAGAGAGAGAGAGCAGGCCGAGAGTCACTGAGAGAGAGAGAGACCAGGCCGAGAGTCACTGAGAGAGAGAGAGAGCAGGCCGAGAGTGACTGAGAGAGAGAGAGAGAGACCAGGCTGAGTGTCACTGAGAGAGGGAGAGAGACCAGGCTGAGAGTCACCGAGAGAGAGACCGGGCCGAGAGACACTGAGAGAGAGAGAGACCAGGCCGAGGGACACCGAGAGGGAGAGAGAGACCAGGCCGAGAGACACCGAGCGAGAGAGAGAACAGGCCAAGAGACAGAGAGAGAGAGAGAGAGAGAGACCAGGCTGAGTGTCACTGAGAGAGAGAGAGACCAGGCCGAGAGTCACTGAGAGAGAGAGAGAGAGAGAGAGAGACCAGGCCAAGAGTCACTGAGAGAGGGAGAGAGCAGGCCAAGAGTCACTGAGAGAGAGAGAGAGAGAGCAGGCCGAGAGTCACTGAGAGAGAGAGAGAGAGAGACCAGGCCAAGAGTCACTGAGAGAGAGAGAGAGCAGGCCGAGAGTGACTGAGAGAGAGAGAGAGAGACCAGGCTGAGAGTCACTGAGAGAGAGAGAGAGCAGGCCGAGAGTCACTGAGAGAGAGAGAGAGACCAGGCCGAGAGACACCGAGCGAGAGAGAGAACAGGCCAAGAGACAGAGAGAGAGAGAGAGAGAGAGACCAGGCTGAGGGTCACTGAGAGAGAGAGAGAGACCAGGCTGAGGGTCACTGAGAGAGAGAGAGAGACCAGGCTGAGGGTCACTGAGAGAGAGAGAGAGACCAGGCTGAGGGTCACTGAGAGAGAGAGAGAGACCAGGCTGAGGGTCACTGAGAGAGAGAGAGAGACCAGGCTGAGGGTCACTGAGAGAGAGAGAGAGACCAGGCTGAGGGTCACTGAGAGAGAGAGAGAGACCAGGCTGAGGGTCACTGAGAGAGAGAGAGAGACCAGGCTGAGGGTCACTGAGAGAGAGAGAGAGACCAGGCTGAGGGTCACTGAGAGAGAGAGAGAGACCAGGCTGAGGGTCACTGAGAGAGAGAGAGAGACCAGGCTGAGGGTCACTGAGAGAGAGAGAGAGACCAGGCTGAGGGTCACTGAGAGAGAGAGAGAGACCAGGCTGAGGGTCACTGAGAGAGAGAGAGAGACCAGGCTGAGGGTCACTGAGAGAGAGAGAGAGACCAGGCTGAGGGTCACTGAGAGAGAGAGAGAGACCAGGCTGAGGGTCACTGAGAGAGAGAGAGAGACCAGGCTGAGGGTCACTGAGAGAGAGAGAGAGACCAGGCTGAGGGTCACTGAGAGAGAGAGAGAGACCAGGCTGAGGGTCACTGAGAGAGAGAGAGAGACCAGGCTGAGGGTCACTGAGAGAGAGAGAGAGACCAGGCTGAGGGTCACTGAGAGAGAGAGAGAGACCAGGCTGAGGGTCACTGAGAGAGAGAGAGAGACCAGGCTGAGGGTCACTGAGAGAGAGAGAGAGACCAGGTCGAGGGTCACTGAGAGAGAGAGAGAGACCAGGCCGAGACACAGAGAGAGAGAGAGAGAGAGAGACCAGGCCGAGACACAGAGAGAGAGAGAGAGAGAGAGACCAGGCCGAGACACAGAGAGAGAGAGAGAGAGAGAGACCAGGCCGAGACACAGAGAGAGAGAGAGAGAGAGAGACCAGGCCGAGACACAGAGAGAGAGAGAGAGAGAGAGACCAGGCCGAGACACAGAGAGAGAGAGAGAGAGAGAGACCAGGCCGAGACACAGAGAGAGAGAGAGAGAGAGACCAGGCTGAGGGTCACTGAGAGAGAGAGAGAGACCAGGCCGAGACACAGAGAGAGAGAGAGAGAGAGAGACCAGGCCGAGACACAGAGAGAGAGAGAGAGAGAGAGACCAGGCCGAGACACAGAGAGAGAGAGAGAGAGAGAGACCAGGCCGAGACACAGAGAGAGAGAGAGAGAGAGAGACCAGGCCGAGACACAGAGAGAGAGAGAGAGAGACCAGGCCGAGAGACACTGACAGAGAGAGAGAGACCAGGCCGAGACACAGAGAGAGAGCGAGAGACCAGGCTGAGGGTCACTGAGAGAGAGAGAGAGACCAGGCTGAGGGTCACTGAGAGAGAGAGAGAGAGGGCGACCAGGCTGAGCCCTGCCTCGACTTGCCGAGAGACTGAAGGGGTAGGAAAGAAGTAAAGAAATCGAAGGAAACGGAGGGAGTGGAGGAACCCAGGCTGAAGCGTCCCACTGTGTTCCCATGACGACCGGAATCTGTCTTTCTGGGTGATGACGGGATATTACTGAGGATTGTTTGGATTTATTTCCTCCACATTATTGGTTCCTGCTCTGGAGCTATCGCGTCTGCCTCAGGACTAGCCTCCCTCTTCCTTTTTTACGCTCAGTTTTGGTCGTCAGTGCTGTCCTGTTCAGTTCCCCTGTAGTCGCTCCTTTCAGACCGATTTCAAACCAGTTTTACGTGTTTAGGCCTGGCTAATTGCTTTCAAGCCCTGTCCGTGTCTGTCCTTGTCCTTTATTAGATTATTCCAGGCTGGATTACTGCCGCTTTTATTAAATCTACGAGCACTGAGTAAAGTTCTGCAGTCTACAGCGTCACAGTAGGCCATGAAATTGGAGTTTGATAAAAATCTGGAATTAATAGCCAGTTTTGGTTTCAATTCGTTCGCAGGAATGAAAGCCTCCCTGGCTAGGCCCAGAATTTATTGTCCATCCCGCATTGCCCAGAGGGCAGTGAAGAGTCCACCACATTCCTCTGGGCTTGGAGTCACGTGTAGGCCCAGGCTGGTTAAGGATGACAGATTAATTCCGGAGGGGGCATTATTGAACAGGATGGGCTTTTCCGAGGACGGATTCCTGGTCATCATTGGACTCGTAATTTCAGATATTTTGTTGAGCTCAAATTCCGCAGTTTGCCGGGACAGGATTCGAACCCAGGTCCCCCCGGAATGCTCCCTGGGTCTCACTCGGCCACTGTGTCTCCTGATGACCATCGTTGGAAACACCAATCGGACTCTCTCTCCTGCCCTTCAGGAGTGGGAATCTGCCATCTTTGTAAAGTGGGGCCTACACGTGACTCCAGACCCACGCCCCATGTGGTTACCCTCTGGGGCAATTGAGGACGGGCAGTTTTGGTCCAGCCCTTGACACTTACATCCCGCAAATTTTTTTTAAAAAAGTAACCATCGATAACGTACAAATAAGCCACGATGGGACTCTCAAAGCACGTCACCGAATGATTCCCTTCCTTACTGTTTGTTAGAGATTTCCATAAACGGTTAGGTTTGTGTCACATGTAGACAGGGGGTG
>NW_025202176.1:6618-7626 GCF_004010195.1 Chiloscyllium plagiosum
TGGATGGGTATATGGATAGGAAGGGTTTGGGGGGATATGGGCCGGGTGCTGGCAGGTGGGACTAGATTGGGTTGGGATATCTGGGTCAGCACGGACGGGTCGGGCTGAAGGGTCTGTTTCCCTGCTGGACATCTCTCTGACTCTGTGTTGAGGTTTACAGAGGTACTGTGTCCGGTTCTGTTTATAGGAAGGAGATTATTAAACCCAGAGAGGGTTCAGAAGAGATTTACCAGGATGGAGAGTTGGGGTTAGAAGGAGGGGCTGGATAGACGAGGCCCTCACTGGTCAGGAGCAGAATGAGGGGGTGTGACCTTGTAGAGGTTTATAGAATCACGAGGGGTGCAGATAAGGGGTTCGCAAGCTGGGATACCTCAACACAACGGGCAGCGGGTATAGGAAGAGAGGAGAGAGAGATTCAAAAAAGGACGCGAGAGACAATTCTTTTGAGACCGAGCGCGGCCGGTCTGTGTGTAAGCAACTTCCAGAGGAAGTTGTGGGTGTGGGTAGAGCGACAGGATGAAGATTCTTGTGAAAGGGTAAGGGGGGGGAGGGAGACGGAGAGCAAGGGGGAGAACCCGAGTGAGAGAGAGGGAGAGAGGAACCGAGAGGGAGGTGTCCGTCCCATGGGAAGAGGGGTCAGTGAGAGCAAGGCAGATTGAACGGGGCCTCCTCGGGCCGCGACTGATAGACCGGGACCGCCTCACGCTGGCACTGAGAGGAAGTACAAGAGGAGACTGCGGTAAGGTTGCCCAGGAAACGTGACGAGGCCTGCGGAGGCAGTGAGACTGGCGAAGGGCATTCGGCCCGTCCAGCCTGTACCACCGTACAAGGAGCTCATGTGGCCTAGATCCGTATCCCTGCCTTGGGCCTACCATCCCTCATTCGAGCGGCCCGGTGGCTCAGTGGTTAGCGCGGCTGCCTCACGGCGCCAGGGACCCGGGTTCGATCCCAGCCTCAGGGGTGACTGTCCGTGTGGAGTTTACACGTTCTCCCCGGGTCTGCGTGGGT
>NW_025202177.1:0-1137 GCF_004010195.1 Chiloscyllium plagiosum
TACCCTTCTTGTACAGAGGGTCAACAAGAGCAATCTTCCAGTCCTCCGACATCTCAACTGTATTTAAGGATGCCACAACAATATCTGTCAGGCCCCAGCTATTTTCTCTCTCACCTCCCTCAGCAATCTGGGATAGGTCCCATCTGGTCCTGGGGATTTGTCCACCTTACTAACCTCTAGCCTACCCATCACATCATCCCTACGTATGCCAACGTGATCCAGACTAATCAAACTTCTATCTCTAATCTCAACATTCATCATGTCCCTCTCCTCAATGAACACTGATGTAAAGTAATCATTCAGAATCTAACCCACTCTCTCAGGTTTGACACACAGCCTCCCTTCATTATCCTTTAGTGGACCAATCCTTTCTCTAGTTACCTGCTTGCTTCTTATATAAGAATAAAATGCTTTGGGATTGTCCTTATGAAATAGCTTTAGCAAGCAGAATTAAGAGAAAATGAGGTCTGCAGATGCTGGAGATCAGAGATGGAAATGTGTTGCTGGAGAAGCGCAGCAGGTCAGGCAGCATCTAGGGAGAGGGAGAAAGAGAGCTTCTTCAAGGAAGGCATCCTTGTAAGAGGATTCGCAGTAGGTTGAAATCTTTGAAGAGAAAATGAGGTCTGCAGATGCTGGAGATCAGAAATGGAGAGGGAGAAAGCTATTTCATAATCCCTTTTAGCCCGCTTGATTCCTCGCTTAAGACTTTTCCTACTTTTCCGATATTTCTCCAAGGCCTGTTCTGTTCTTCGCTGCCTAGACCTTATGTACGCTTCCATTTTCCACTTGGCTAGTTGTATAATTTCTCCTGTCTTCCACGGTTCCCGAATCTTGCCCTTCCTATCCTTTGCCTTCAATGGGACATGCCTATCCTGCACTCTCTTTAACCTATCTTTGAAAGCATCCCACATCTCAAATGTGGACTTCCCTTCAAATAGCTGTGTCCAATCCATATTTCCAAGCTGGGTGGCATGGTGGCACAGCGGTTAGCACTGCTGCCTCACAACGCCTGAGACCTGGGTTCATTTCCTGCCTCAGGCGACTGACTGTGTGGAGTATGCACGTTCTCCCCGTGTTTGCGTGGGTTTCCTCCGGGTGCTCCGGTTTCCTCCCACAGTCCAAAGATGTGCAGGTCAG
>NW_025202177.1:1437-7626 GCF_004010195.1 Chiloscyllium plagiosum
GACAAATTTGGGATTTAAAATTGAGAGACTAGAACCAGATAATTTAAAGCTGAGTGGAATATGCATATAATAGAACAATCCTGATACAATTTTCTGTATATAACCCAAAGCAGATTTGAATAATTTTGTGATATTAAGATCTGTTTGTTCTTATTAATTAACAGTGAAATGTCTCAGCCCCTTGTTCAGATTCCATCTCACAATTAGAGAAGATGGTCATATTAGTCAATACTTCAAACCATTTTCATGCAATCTGAATTACAAAATCAGAATTAATTGGCAAGATTGATTGGTTTTGATATCTTTAAACATTGTCAGTGATCTGTGTCATTGCCTCATGGTTAATTTGAAGCAAAGCTGCATTGATTAATGTTCACCTGGACCATTCCTTAAAAACAAACTGAACATTGAACATCCAATTGGCAATATGAGGGCAAGTGTAGGAAGGAGACCGTTAAAACAAAGGGAGAGTGCTTGTGATCCTCATGCAAAGAACTGGCACTTCAACAACAGGAAGTGAAATAAAGTGCCAGTTGCATTTTTGTTTAATTATTTCTGAGTTTCTTAACAGTGGAACCCGATGCTACAAGGTGAGCAACCCCAAAGGCCAGAACAGATACAACTCAATTATTCACGCAAAAACTGGACAATTACTTAATGGACAAAATGTTACAGAAACACAGGAGTAGACACTGGAATGGGACCAGCCAGAGGAATCAGGTGCTGAAGGGTAGAAAATAAAGTAAAGGCCTTTCCAAATCAGCTGAAATGGTTAGGAACATCACATTCTCAATCCACCTCACAGAACCAGCCGAGACACCATAACACCAGATGAGACATCAGTTTAGTACAGGAGCACTGTGCAGATCAGGGTAATGTACTGATAATAATACAACCTGACAATCTGTGAAACGTCTGCTGACTACAGCAGTACTTGATGTATAAACCATGCTCGATACCTAGCTGGCACGTGGAGCTGTGTTAACTACACCTGTACGTTGATCTATAAACTCGGACTGGATATCTGTCCAACGCAGGGGAATGTGCAGACCATGCTGGTCCATTTATATTTAATGCGAACCACATATCTGCCAACCTTGGGTGCTGTGTAGTGAACACCAGTGAATTGATCTGTAATTCTGGAGCAGTTATCCTCCCAGCATGTAGAGCTGCATCCACCACACCAGTGCATTGCTCAGTAACACTGTGTTAGATCGCTGCACAGGGTGGGCAGACTTGCAGCCCATGCTGGAAGTGAGAGAATGTGCGGCTCCAATCCATTTACAGCTCCATATCTACACTGTGCCAGGACAAAGGGTGCTGTGGGTGTCAAATTCACTGCCAGGAAGAGATCTCAGGGCAATCAATTTAAATACCAACAAATGGGAGGGGTTTGGGAAATAGACAGAAAGGGGCAGATTGAGAGATAGTGTTCTAGAAGGAAGTGTTCCCAGGTTACAGAATACTGCAATGAAGATATTTCGATAGCATCCTGTAACGTGGACCCATGTTTCCAGAAATGATGGGTGAATAGGATTGGTGTGAGTTCAGATGATGGAGAGTTTTGGATGAGCAGCTTTGTTCTGCAGCTTTGTAATTGTGAAGGGAGTCGGCAGAGTTTTGCCTCATTGGGCTGAATCTAACAATAATTTGTCTCAGCTTCAATGTCACTGAGTGTGACAGAGGAATTGCCTGCATGAAGCTGAGCTCGATTCCTCATAATATCTTATCAAACTCATCTCATTAACTCTCTACCCCACCCCATGGCAGCCCTCTCCTTCAATGCTAGCCCGCTTCTTCCACCCATCATGGCAGGAGGTACTCACCATCACCCGGATATCCCTCGCTATTCCATGATCCCTGCCACTGGTGCTATTTGGAAAAGGCCAATGGGGAACAGGGATGTGCTTTCTCCGTTTGGAGTTGCCAAGCACGGCTTACCCTGAGCATGGCAAATAAAGGGCAATGGTATCGCAGTTTTTCGACAGGGGTACAGAGGGCCTGGTGGATGGGCTAATACAAAGGAGGAACATTCTCCCCCAGAGGAGGCCACATTACCAGACCCACCAAGCATGGTCTGAGCTTATCATCCAGCTCCGTGCAGTATCTGTAATCTGAAGAAATGTCCAGTTTCAGCATCAATAACCTTTTCCACTCTGCCAGTATAGTGTCACTGTATCCTCTCTGCTCCCTCACACTCTGTTATAGAGCCTGCCTCTGAACAAGGCTCATGTCCACCACTCTGCATCCAGCAACTTCCCCTTCTCTCTCTCCTCCCTCTCTCTCTCTCCTCCCCCCCCCCCACCCTCCCCGCCCTCCCCCCCCCCCTCCTTTGATTACAAAATGTTCCAGGGTGATATGGTGACTCAGTGGTTAGCAGGACTACCTCACAGTGCGAGGGACCTGGATTTAATTCCAGCCTTGAGCAGCTGTCTGTGTGGAGCTTGCACATTCTGTGCCCCCCTCCCCCATCCTCGCTAGGAGAGTGCTGTTAAGAAGGCATACAGTGTATTAGGTTTCATTTGTAGAGGGATTGAGTTCCAATGCCACAATATCATGCTGCAACTATACAAAATGTTGGTGTGGCCATGCTTGGAATATTGTGTACAGTTCTGGTCACCATATTTCGGGAAGGATGTGGAAGCATTGGAAAAGGTGCAGAGGAGATTTACCAGGATGTTACCTGGTCTGGAGGGAAGGTCTTCTGAGGAAAGGCTGAGAGACTTGAATCTGTTCTCATTGACAAGAAGAAGGCTAAGAGGGGATTTGATAATGATGTACAAGATTATCAGAGGATTAGATATGGTAGACAGTGAAAGTTATTTTCCTAGGATGATTACTTCAGCGTATAATTACAAATTGTGGGGTGATAGATTTAAGACAGATGTCAGAGGCAGGTTATTTATGCAGAGTGGTAAGGGCATGGAATGCACAACCTGCTAATGTAGTAAACTCAGCCACTTTAGGGAGATTTAAACAATCCTTAGATAAGCGCATGGATGATTTTGGGATAGTGTGGGGGGGACGAGCTGAGATAGTTTACAGGTTGGTGCAACATCGAGGGCCGAAGGGCCTGTTCTGCGCTGTATTGTCCTATGTTCAAAGTTCCATGTTCCAGCAAAATTTTGCCCGATTTCACAAAGTAAAACATAATTTTCCTTTTACAAAAGCATGTTGACTCTAATTGCATTAAGCTTTTCTAAATGTCTTGCGATTACTTTCTAAGTATTGAACTCCAACAGATTCCCAGCGATAATCGTCAGGCTAAATGGCCAATAGGTTCCTGCTTTCTGTCTCGCCCCTTTCTTGAAGACAGGCACGACGTTGGCGTTTCCCTGTTTTTGCTGGAACACTCCTGCAATCCAGAGTTCTGGAATCTTTCACACAATGTTGCCAGTCACTCTGCAACCATTTCTTTTAAAACCATGCATCAGCTGCTGCTGACTGATCTGCCCTTAGATTAAACTGTTTGTTAAAAACTTTGTTCCTTTTGTTGGAGACAATTCAAGAAATTTTATTGAATTGGGCTCAGGGTGTCTGCCCCTGTGGTTGAAATTCTCTGCCTGTTCCCTGTATCCGTTCACCACTCCCAGTGTTCCCTGTAACCATTCCCCACTCCTGGTGTTCCCTGTAACCATTCCCCACTCCTGATGTTCCCTGTATCCGTTCACCACTCCCAGTGTTCCCTGTAACCATTCCCCACTCCTGGTGTTCCCTGTAACCATTCCCCACTCCCGGTGTTCCCTGTAACCATTCCCCACTCCCGGTGTTCCCTGTAACCATTCCCCACTCCCGGTGTTCCCTGTAACCATTCCCCACTCCTGATGTTCCCTGTATCCGTTCACCACTCCCAGTGTTCCCTGTAACCATTCCCCACTCCTGATGTTCCCTGTATCCGTTCACCACTCCCAGTGTTCCTGTACCATTCCCCACTCCTGGTGTTCCCTGGAACCATTCCCCACTCCTGGTGTTTCACGTGGTCTTGCCTGGCTTTTTTTCTTCCAAGGATCACACACCCATCTTGAACTATATTCTTGTGCACACGGAGATGTGCTTGCTACTTGTCTTGAGATTTCATGCCAATTTATTTTCATAATATTTTTCTTCTTTTTCACTTTATATCATTTGCCTCTAATTCCTAAAATAAGCATCCCTAACTGGGCCGACACTAATTCTCACCAATTAGAATTTTCTAGTTGAATACTCTCCTTGACAGAGTCTTTGAACTGTGGGTTGTTCATCTTCTTATTAAGTCCATCTTTTTGATCGGAAACAATCATTGCTGAACGTTATGAAATATCTTCTTAAGTATCTGACCCTATATTTTTACATCCTGCTTTAGGTTAGATGTAAGACAAAAATCTGCAATTAAAATTCTTGATTCTTTTCAATCTTTCAGGAAGATCTTCTCGATGTGGCCGAACACATGATCAGCCGACAGTGACTCCATTCTCCCAGTTTCCTATCTCTGTTATTTCTGTTTGATGATGCCACATTCCACTGGGCCCCTTCGTCTCCTTTCCAGAACAATTTCCCTCATTTTCACTTTCCACTGCACTCACGCACTCACTTCCACATTCACACAATCATCCCCCACCACTTCCACACGCACTCACTTCCACATTCACACAATCATCCCCCACCACTTCCACCACCTCCAGAAGGACAGCACGATCAAACACATCGTCCCCTCTCATCCCCTGTCAACATCCTTAACCGCAGGTGAGGTGCCAGGGGACTGGAAGGTTCCTCATGTTGTCCCCCGTGTAAGTAGGGGAGTAAGGATATTCCGGGTAACTACAGAGCAGTGAGGCTGACATCAGTGGTGGGAAAGTTGCTGGAGAAGGTACTGAGGGATAGGATCTATTTATATTTAGAAAAGAATGAGCTTATCAGTGATAGGCAACATGATTTTGTGTGGGGGAGATCGTGCCTTGCCAACTTAATAGAGTTTTTTGAGGAAGTGACCAAGTTGATAGATGAAGGAAGGATTGTTGATGTCATAAACATGGACTTTAGTAAGGTTGATAAGGTTTTCCATAGTAAACTATTAGAGAAAGTTAAGTCACATGGTGTGCTGGCTGTCCTAGCTAGATAGATAAAGAACTTGTTGAGCAACAGGAGACAGAGAGCAGGAGTTGAAGGGAGTTTCTTGAAATGGAGAAAGGTGACCAGTGGTGTTCCACAGGAGTCAGTACTGGGGCCTCTGTTGTGTGTAATGTACATAAATGATCTGGAAGAGGGCACTGTTGTTATGATCAGAACGTTTGCAGATGATACGAAGATTTGTGGAGTAGCCGAAAGCATAAGAGACTGTCAAAGAATACAGGAGGGTATAGATAGACTGGAGAGTTAGGCGAAAAAGTGGCAGATGGAGGTCAATCCAGACAAATGTGAGGTGATGCATTTCGGCAAGTCTACTTCTAGAGCGAATTATACAATGAATGGAAGAGCCTTAGGAAAAGTTGATGGGCAGAGAGATCTGGGAGTGCAGGTCCATTGTACCCTGAAGGTTGCTGCACAGGTAGATAGAGTGGTCAAGAAGGCATATAGTACGCTTGCCTTCATTGGACGGGGTATTAAGTATAAGAGCTGGCTAGGCATGGTAAAATTGTACAAGACATTGGTTCGGCTGCATTTATAATACTGTGTACAGTTCTGGTCGCCACATTACCAAAAGGAGGGTGCAGAGAAAGTTTATGAGGATGTTGCCTGGTATGGAAGGTGCTAGCTATGAAGAGAGGTTGAGTAGGTTAGGTTTATTTTCACTAGAAAAAAGGAGATTGAGGGGGGACCTGATTGAGGTTTACAAATTCGTGAAGGGTATAGACAGACTGGATAGAGACAATCTTTTTCCCGGGGTGAAGGATTCAATAACGAGAGGTCTTGCTTTCAGGGTGAGAAGTGGAAAGTTTCAGGGGCCTACACATGGCAAATACTTCGCACAGAGGGTGGTGGGTGTCTGGAACGCATTGCTAACAGAGGTGGTAAAGGCAGGCACGCTAGATTCATTTAAGATACGTCTGGACAGATGCATGAGTAGGTGGGGAGCAGAGGGATATAGATGCTTAGGAATTGGGCGACAGGTTTAGACAGTAGATTTGGATCGGCTCAGGCTTGAGGGCTGAAGGGCCTGTTCCTGGGCTGTAAATTTTGTTTGTTCTTTGTTCTTTTTCACAAGGACCATTC
>NW_025202178.1:0-117 GCF_004010195.1 Chiloscyllium plagiosum
CTATTATAGAGATGTTATAGCAGTGTATGTTAGAGTCTATTATAGAGAGATTATAGCAAAGTATGTTCGTGTCTATTATTGAGATGTTATAGCAGCGTATGTTAGAGTCTATTGTTG
>NW_025202178.1:276-7627 GCF_004010195.1 Chiloscyllium plagiosum
GTTAGAGTCTATTATAGAGAGATTATAGCAGCGTATGTTAGAGTCTATTATAGAGACGTTACAACAGTGTATGTTAGAGTCTATTATAGAGATGTTGTAGCAGCATATGTTAGAGTCCATTATAGAGATATTATAGCAGCATATGTTAGAGTCTATTATAGAGATGTTATAACAGCGTATGTTACAGTCTATTATACAGAGATTATAACAACGTATGTTAGAGTCTATTATAGAGATGTTATCGCAGCATATGTTAGAATCTATTATAGAGATATTATAGCAGCGTATGTTAGAATCTATTATCGAGATATTATAGCAGCGTATGTTAGAGTCTATTATGGAGATGTTATAACAGCCTATGTTAGAGTCTATTATAGAGATGTTATAGCACCATATGTTAGAGTTTGTTATAGAGAGATTATAGCAGCGTAAGTTAGAGTCTCTTCTAGAGATGTTATAGCAGCGTATGTTAGAGTCTATGATCGAGATGTTATAGCAGCGAATGTTAGAGACTATTATAGAGATGTTATAGCAGCGTATGTTAGAGTCTGTGATAGAAATGCTCTAGCAGCGTATGTCAGAGTTTGTTATAGAGATGTTATAGCAACATATGTTAGAGTCTATTATAGAGAGATTATAGCAGTGTATGTTAGAGTCTATTATGGAGAGATTATAACAGCCCATGTTAGAGTCTATTATAGAGAGATTATAGCAGTGTATGTCAGAGTATATTATGCAGAGATTATAACAGCGTATGTTCGAGTCTATTATAGAGAGATTATAGCAGTGTATGTTAGAGCCTATTATAGTGATGTTATAGCAGCGTATGTTAGAGTCTATTATAGAGATGTTATAGCAGTATTTGTTAGAGTCTATTATAGAGATGTTATAACAGCGTATGTTAGAGTCAATTATGCAGAGATTATAACAGCGTATGTTCGAGTCTATTATAGAGAGATTATAGCAGCGTATGTTAGTGTCTATTATAGAGATGTTATAGAGATGTTATAGCAGCGTATGTTAGAGTCTATTGTTGAGATGTTATAGCAGCGTATGTTAGAGTCTATTATAGAGAGATTATAGCAGCGTATGTTAGAGTCTATTATAGAGATGTTATAGCAGCGTATGTTAGAGTCTATTATAGAGAGATTATAGCAGTGTATGTTAGAGTCTATTATAGAGAGATTATAGCAGCGTATGTTAGAGTCTATTATAGAGAGATTATAGCAAAGTATGTTCGTGTCTATTATTGAGATGTTATAGCAGCGTATGTTAGAGTCTATTATAGAGAGATTATAGCAGCGTATGTTAAAGTCTATTATAGTGATGTTATAGCAGCGCATGTTAGAGTCTATTATAGAGACGTTACAACAGTGTATGTTCGAGTCCATTATAGAGATATTATAGCAGCATATGTTAGAGTCTATTATAGAGATGTTGTAGCAGTGTATGTTAGAATCTATTATAGAGATATTATAGCAGCGTATGTTAGAGTCTATTATAGAGATGTTATAGCAGCGTATGTTAGAGTCTATTATAGAGATGTCATAGCAGCGTATGTTAGAGTCTATTATCGAGAGATTCTAGCATTGTATGTTAGAGTCTATTATACAGAGATTATAACAGCGTATGTTAGAGTCTATTATAGAGAGATTCTAGCAGTGTATGTTAGAGTCTATTATAGAGATGTTATAGAAGCGTATGTTAGAGTCTATTATAGAGAGATTATAGCAGTGTATATTAGAGTCTATGATAGAGATATTAGAGCTGCGTATGTTAGAGTGTAATACAGAGAGATTATAGCAGCGTATGTTAGAGTCTATTATAGAGATGTTATAGCAGCGTATGTTAGAGTCTATTATAGAGAGATTATAACAGCGTACGTTAGAGTCTATTATAGAGAGATTATAGCAGTGTATCTTAGAGTCCATTATAGTGATGTTATAGCAGCGTACGTTAGAGTCTATTATAGAGATGTTATAACAGCGTATGTTAGAGTCTATTATAGAGAGATTATAACAGCGTACGTTAGAGTCTATTATAGAGAGATTATAACAGTGTATATTAGAGTCTATGATAGAGATATTAGAGCTGCGTATGTTAGAGTCTAATACAGAGAGATTATAGCAGCGTATGTTAGAGTCTATTATAGAGATGTTATAGAAGTGTATGTTAGAGTCTATTATAGAGAGATTATAACAGCGTATGTTAGAGTGTATTATATAGAGATTTTAGCAGTGTATGTTAGTGTCTATTCTAGAGATGTTACAGCAGCATATGTTAGAGTTTGTTATAGAGAGATTACAGCAGCGTATGTTAGCGTCTATTTTCGAGATGTTATAGCAGTGTATGTTAGAGTCTATTATAGAAATTTTATAGCAGTGTATGTGAGTGTCTATTATACAGAGATTATAACAGCGTATGTTAGAGTCTATTATAGAGATGTTATCGCAGCGTATGTTAGAATCTATTATAGAGATATTATAGCAGCGTATGTTAGTGTCTTTTATTGAGATGTTATAGCAGCATATGTTAGAGTTTGTTATAGAGAGATTATAGCAGTGTATGTTAGAGTCTATTATAGAGATGTTACAGCAGCGTATGTTAGAGTCTACTATAGAGATGTTATAGCAGCGTATGTTAGAGACTATTATAGAGATGTTCTCGCAGCGTATGTTAGAGTCTGTGATAGAGGTGCTCTGGCAGCATATGTCAGAGTTTGTTATAGCGATGTTATAGCAACATATGTTAGAGTCTGTTATAGAGAGATTATAGCAGTGTATGTTAGAGTCTATTATAGAGAGTTTATAGCAGCGTATGTTAGAGTCTATTATCGAGTCTATTATAGAGTCAGGATGGGAGGAGTCTACACCTCCTCCCATCCTGCCCCCTTTACTACACCTCCTCCCATCCTGCCCCCTGTAAAAACGCCATCCCATTCTCCCAATTCCTTCGTCTCCGCCGCATCTGCTCCCAGGAGGACCAGTTCAAAATACGTACAACACAGATGGCTTCCTTCTTCAAGGACCGCAATTTCCCCCCCGACGTGGTCGACGGTGCCCTCCACCGCATCTCCTCCACTTCCCGCTCCTCCGCCCTTGAGCCCCGCCCCTCCAACCGCCACCAGGACAGAACCCCACTGGTCCTCACCTACCACCCCACCAATCTCCATGTACAGCGCATCATCCGCCGCCATATTATAGAGAGATTCTAGCAGTGTATGTTAGAGTCTATTATAGAGAGATTCTAGCAGTGTATGTTAGAGTCTATTATAGAGAGATTCTAGCAGTGTATGTTAGAGTCTATTATAGAGAGATTCTAGCAGTGTATGTTAGAGTCTATTATAGAGAGATTCTAGCAGTGTATGTTAGAGTCTATTATAGAGAGATTCTAGCAGTGTATGTTAGAGTCTATTATAGAGAGATTCTAGCAGTGTATGTTAGAGTCTATTATAGAGAGATTCTAGCAGTGTATGTTAGAGTCTATTATAGAGAGATTCTAGCAGTGTATGTTAGAGTCTATTATAGAGAGATTCTAGCAGTGTATGTTAGAGTCTATTATAGAGAGATTCTAGCAGTGTATGTTAGAGTCTATTATAGAGAGATTCTAGCAGTGTATGTTAGAGTCTATTATAGAGAGATTCTAGCAGTGTATGTTAGAGTCTATTATAGAGAGATTCTAGCAGTGTATGTTAGAGTCTATTATAGAGAGATTCTAGCAGTGTATGTTAGAGTCTATTATAGAGAGATTCTAGCAGTGTATGTTAGAGTCTATTATAGAGAGATTCTAGCAGTGTATGTTAGAGTCTATTATAGAGAGATTCTAGCAGTGTATGTTAGAGTCTATTATAGAGAGATTCTAGCAGTGTATGTTAGAGTCTATTATAGAGAGATTCTAGCAGTGTATGTTAGAGTCTATTATAGAGAGATTCTAGCAGTGTATGTTAGAGTCTATTATAGAGAGATTCTAGCAGTGTATGTTAGAGTCTATTATAGAGAGATTCTAGCAGTGTATGTTAGAGTCTATTATAGAGAGATTCTAGCAGTGTATGTTAGAGTCTATTATAGAGAGATTCTAGCAGTGTATGTTAGAGTCTATTATAGAGAGATTCTAGCAGTGTATGTTAGAGTCTATTATAGAGAGATTCTAGCAGTGTATGTTAGAGTCTATTATAGAGAGATTCTAGCAGTGTATGTTAGAGTCTATTATAGAGAGATTCTAGCAGTGTATGTTAGAGTCTATTATAGAGAGATTCTAGCAGTGTATGTTAGAGTCTATTATAGAGAGATTCTAGCAGTGTATGTTAGAGTCTATTATAGAGAGATTCTAGCAGTGTATGTTAGAGTCTATTATAGAGAGATTCTAGCAGTGTATGTTAGAGTCTATTATAGAGAGATTCTAGCAGTGTATGTTAGAGTCTATTATAGAGAGATTCTAGCAGTGTATGTTAGAGTCTATTATAGAGAGATTCTAGCAGTGTATGTTAGAGTCTATTATAGAGAGATTCTAGCAGTGTATGTTAGAGTCTATTATAGAGAGATTCTAGCAGTGTATGTTAGAGTCTATTATAGAGAGATTCTAGCAGTGTATGTTAGAGTCTATTATAGAGAGATTCTAGCAGTGTATGTTAGAGTCTATTATAGAGAGATTCTAGCAGTGTATGTTAGAGTCTATTATAGAGAGATTCTAGCAGTGTATGTTAGAGTCTATTATAGAGAGATTCTAGCAGTGTATGTTAGAGTCTATTATAGAGAGATTCTAGCAGTGTATGTTAGAGTCTATTATAGAGAGATTCTAGCAGTGTATGTTAGAGTCTATTATAGAGAGATTCTAGCAGTGTATGTTAGAGTCTATTATAGAGAGATTCTAGCAGTGTATGTTAGAGTCTATTATAGAGAGATTCTAGCAGTGTATGTTAGAGTCTATTATAGAGAGATTCTAGCAGTGTATGTTAGAGTCTATTATAGAGAGATTCTAGCAGTGTATGTTAGAGTCTATTATAGAGAGATTCTAGCAGTGTATGTTAGAGTCTATTATAGAGAGATTCTAGCAGTGTATGTTAGAGTCTATTATAGAGAGATTCTAGCAGTGTATGTTAGAGTCTATTATAGAGAGATTCTAGCAGTGTATGTTAGAGTCTATTATAGAGAGATTCTAGCAGTGTATGTTAGAGTCTATTATAGAGAGATTCTAGCAGTGTATGTTAGAGTCTATTATAGAGAGATTCTAGCAGTGTATGTTAGAGTCTATTATAGAGAGATTCTAGCAGTGTATGTTAGAGTCTATTATAGAGAGATTCTAGCAGTGTATGTTAGAGTCTATTATAGAGAGATTACAGCAGTGTATGTTAGAGTCTATTATAGAGAGATTATAGCAGTGTATGTTAGAGTCGATCGTAGAGAGATTATAACAGCATATGTTAGTCGATTATAGAGAGATTATAGCAGTGTATGTTAGATTCTATTATAGAAAGATTATATCTGCGTATGTTAGAGAGTCTATTATAGAGAGATTATAGCAGCGTATGTTATAGTCTATATAGAGTTGTAATAGCAGCCAATTTTAGAGTTTGTTTTAGAGAGATTATAGCAGCGTATGTTAGAGTCCATTATAGTGAGATTATAGCAGTGTATGTTAGAGTCTATTATAGAGAGATTATAACAGCGTATGTTAGAGATTATGATAGAGATGTTATAGCAGCGTATGTTAAAGTCTATTACAGAGATGTTATAACTGCGTATGTTAGTGTCTATTATAGAGATGTTATAGCAGCGTATGTTAGAGTCTATTATAGAGAGATTCTAGCAGTGTATGTTAGAGTCTATTATAGAGAGATTATAACAGCATATGTTAGACTCTATTATAGGGAGATTATAGCAGCGTATGTTAGAGTCTATTATAGAGATGTTATAGCAGTGTATTTTAGAGTCTATTATCGATGTTATAGCAGCGTATGTTAGAGTATGTTATAGAGAGATTATAGAGCGTATGTTAGAGTCTATAATATAGATGTTATGGCAGCGTATGTTAGAGTCTATGATAGAGATGTTATAGCAACATATGTTAGAGTCTATTATAGAGAGATTTTAACAGCGTATGTTAGAGTTTATTATAGAGAGATTATAGCAGTGTATGTTAGATTCTATTGTAGAGAGATTATAGCAGCGTATGTTAGAGTCTATTATAGGGAGGTTATAGCAGTGTATTTTAGAGTCTATTATAGAGATGTTATAGCAGCATATGTTAGAGTATATTATAGAGAGATTATAGCAGCTTATGTTAGAGTCTATGATAGAGATGTTATAGCAACATTTGTTAGAGTTTATTATAGAGAGATTATAACAGAGTATGTTAGAGTCTATTATAGAGAAGTCATAGCGGCGTATTTTAGAGTCTATTATAGAGAGATTATAGCAGCATATGTTAGAGTTTATTATAGAGAGATTATCGCAGTGTATGTTAGAATCTATTGCAGAGAGATTATAACAGCATATGTTAGAGTGTATTATAGAGATGTCATAGCAGCGTACGTTAGAGTTTGTTATAGAGTGAATATAGCAGCGTATGTTAGAGTCTATTATAGAGAGATTATAACTGCGTATGTTAGAGTCTATTATAGAGATGTTATAGCAGCGTATGTTAGAGGTTGTTATAGAGAGATTATAGCAGCGTAAGTTAGAGTCTACTATCGAGATGTTATAGCAGCGTAATTTAGAGTCTATGATAATGATGTTATAGCAGCGAATGTTAGAGACTATTATAGAGATGTTATAGCAGCCGACGTTAGAGTCTATTATAGAGAGATTCTAGCAGTGTATGTCAGAGTCTATTAGAGTGATGTTATAGCAGCGTATGTTAGAGTCTATTATAGAGATGTTATAGCAATATTTGTTAGAGTCTATTATAGAGATGGTATAGCAGCGTATGTTAGAGACTATTATACAGAGATTATAGCAGCGTATGTTGGAGTCTATTATAGAGAGATTATAGCATCATATGTTAGTGTCTATTATAGAGATGTTATAACAGCGTATGTTAGAGTCTATTATAGAGATGTTATAGCAGCGTATGTTAGAGTCTATTGTTGAGATGTTATAGCAGCGTATGTTAGAGTCTATTATAGAGAGATTATGGCAGCGTATGTTAGAGTCTATTATAGAGATGTTTTAACAGCGTATGTTCGTGTCTATGATAGAGATATTAGAGCAGCCTATGTTACAGTCTATTATAGAGATGTTATAGCAGCGTATGTAAGAGTCTATTATAGAGAGATTATAGCACTGTATGTTAGAGTCTATTATAGAGAGATTATAGCAAAGTATGTGCGAGTCTATTATTGAGATATTATAGC
>NW_025202179.1:0-7629 GCF_004010195.1 Chiloscyllium plagiosum
GAACCGAGGTTGCTGTTGCCACAACGCAGACTACTAACCACTACACGATCACGGCATTCCACAGACAAGCACACCGACTGTGCGCAATAAGTACAGTATCATAGGAAATGTTAGGCAGCGCACCAAATGCACAATATCAGTGTTAAGCTAACAGTAGCAGATATGTGGGAACTCAGAATGGGCTGACCGTTTAATTTCGGTTCCCCCAGTGGCTGTGGTGATATGATTCTATGATTGACGCTATGGAACAAATAGCTGGTTGGGATTAATATGTTGAATGCTGAGATAAATAGATTTCTCCAAAACATCAAAAATTCCGGGGACAGTGCAGGTGTTGTTGAAATGTATGCTTCAAGAGTAATACAGTTTAACATCGGCTATTTCACCAGTTTCCCCCCACAAGGCAGTAACCACTGCTGCCACAGAGTCCCAATTCCCAGGCCCAGAATCAGAGGAACTGAGTGACGCAGTCAGGAAGATCCAACTGGAAGTCAGGATGGGACTGAGGTCGCACAGATACTTGAGGGCTCCAGTGACATAACTGGTGAATGCACGGTATTTCTATGACGGTTTAGAGGCGCAAGCAATTCCGAGGTTGGGAGTGCTCCTGGTCAAAGACGGGGCAGAAGGGAATTTTTTTTCCCGTTTATAGCAATCTACAGAGCATTTTGCTGAGACAGCTGAGTGCCACAACTGGAGCGTGGGCGGCTAGTTTGAAGTTTGAACTTGCTTCACTATCACCCACTTTCCTGGATTGAATTGCTTTCACCATTTTCATTTCCAATTGTTTAATATCCCCCTGCAGTCTGCGGCTTTCTTCCTCATGGTTAATTGCATGACTAACTGTTGTATGATTTGCACGCTGCTAACTCACGGCCACTACAAGTAAATATGAATCATTGATCTATTTGAGAAAACAGTGGGACTAACTGCAGGCATGATTCGTAGGTTTGCAGGCGACATCAGAATTGTAGACAGTGTGGAAGATTATCTAAGTTTCAAAAGGATCTTAATCCAATGAGGCGTTGGCCTGAAAAATGTAACATGGAGTTCAATCTGAATAAATGGAAGGTATTGCATTTTGGTACAACAACAAGAGTAGGGCTTTGCGTAGTGTTGGAGAACACGGAAGCTAGGGGTGCAGGTGCATAATTCCTTGTAGTTTGCATCACCTACAGACAAGATGTTTCAAGGCATTTAACATACTTCCCTTCATTGCTCAGTCCTTTGTGTATAGTATTTAGGACGTTATGTTGAAGCTTTGCAGGACATTGATGAGGCCTCTTCTGTAATATTATGTCCAGTTCTGGCCGCCCATCTGTAGGAATAATATTATTCAGCTGGAGTAGGTTCAGAAAAGGTATACACGCATGTTGCCAGACTATTTTCAGAATCGAGATCGGGGTGCTGGAAAACCACAACAGGTGAGGCAGCATCCGAGGAGCAGGAGAATATTTTTTTCGCACAAGTGTCGTTCATCAGGCTCTTGCCCGAAACGTCGATTCTCCTACTCCTCAAATGCTGCCTGACCTGCTGTGCTTTCCCAGCACAACACTCTGGACTCTGATCTCTCATCTGCAGTTCTCACTTTCTCCTAGTTGAGACCGATTTCACTCTATGTTAGGGGTTTGAACTGTGACCTGACAGAAGTTTATGAATTATTGAGAGGCAAGTTAAAGTTTACGATAGCTGCCTTTTCCCAGGATGGGGATTTCAAGGCGAGAGGGCATCTGTTTAAGATGAAAAGAGATAGATTTTTTTTTGAAAAGGTTATGTGAGCCATTTTGTAAGGAAGGTGTTTTACGTGTGCAATTAACTTGCTGAACAAGTGATGGATGAGGGTACGTTTGCAACATTTAATGGACAATTGATTCCAAACATGAATGAGTAAGTACTAGGCATAAATTTATTCATGCCTAGTACATCAGTTATTTCCCAGAGGATATTTAAGAGTCAACCACGGTATTATCCATCTGGAGTCTCCAGTGTGACAGAACAGATGAATATGACAGCTTGCTTCCCGAACTGGCATCAGTGAATCAGATGGGATTTTCCACACAACTGATTCATGTCATCACGAGACTCTTCAATTCCAGGTGCGTATTGAATTCAAACTCCATTATCTGTCATGCCAGGACCTGAACCCTTTGTCCCCAAAATATTACCTGTTTTTTGGATTAACAACACAGTAACAAAACTACAAAGGCATTATAACCACTTAACGGGTACAGGAGGAGGCAGATGGGACTAGATTAGTTTGGCAGTATGTTCACCATGGATTGGTTGGACTGACAGGCCTGTTTTCATGCTGTATGACTCTATGATTGACGCTATGGAACAAATAGCTGGTTGGTATTAACAACAACATTGACAGCATAATCGAATACCGGATGGGATATGTAATCCTGCTGGAGTGTCTGGAGATTGTTTTGCTCAGTGACCCCTTCCCACACACGGGACTAGTGAACGGTCTTCCACCAGTGTTACTGATTAAATGAGTTTCCATTTCTGTCGTTAAATGAATCCCTTCCAGCAGTTCCCACATTGTCCAGCTTTCTCTGTGGTATAAGTGTCCTTTTTTCCTACCCAGAGTGAACGATCCTTTCAAATTGTGTCCACACAGATACGAATCCCGTTCTCCATGTTGTGAATGTGTTTTCATTGTTTCTCATTCACCCACAGGGCGTGCGTCTGACTGGTCAGGGCAACATTTATTATTCGCCCCTCGCTCATTGCTGTCTAGCTGCACCACAAACCGGGGTGCGATCCCAGCCTCGGGTCTCTGTCTGTGGGCAGTCTGCACATTCTCTGTGTGTTTGTGTTTTTATTTCTCCCTCTGACCTAGGATTTCCAGTTACAGGGATCAACAATGGAAAATGTAGGCTTATGGGATAGGGAATACCGTGGGGTCTGGTGGCATGCGCTTCGGATGGATGTGAGTACTGAAAGGGCCGGCTAGACTGCTTCCCACACAGTGGGGATTCTTGGACGAAGGGTAAGCTAATTTTTTTTTCTGGTCCTGGAGTCTCTCGGAGGCAGGACTGAGTGAAGATGGTAGAATACCCTGCATAAGGGACATGAATGAATGAGATTGCAGGAAATTAAAGTCATGATCTCTGTTCCTGAGGTCAGGCTTGCATTTCAGGTTTTATTCGTCGAACTTAAACATCACTGTTTCCGTGTCCAACCCCCAAGGATGACCAGTTTAAAATATCACCCAAACACCACCTTCTCCAGGTTGAAATCTTCACTGTGTGGAAGAAACTGATACTGAGCTGATGCGAGCAAATGTAGCTGTCACCGCCAGTGTCGGAAACACAGATCCAAAAAGCAAAATCATCTTTTAAACCCACCACTGCAAAGTTAAGGGCTCAACACGCTCCACGTATGGCACTCAGCGGTCTTAGAAAGATGCATCGGAAATCGCTATGATGGTATAAACAGGGACAACCATTCCCTTGAGCAGGACCACATTCAACCGAGGAATTTTGGGTGCCTCAATACCATCACAGCACGATCACCTATTACATCACTGGAGCCAGAGAGTAACTCTGCACACTCATTCCCATCCCCATTTCCGGTTGGATCTGGGCGGCTATGCCAATGTTAAACTACAATGCAATTGAAGCATACATTTCAACAATATCCTGCACTGTCCCCCGAGTCTTTGATGTTTTGTCGAAATCGATCAATCTCATTTTTCAACATTCTCTTTCAAGGGATCTCCACAGCCTCTGAGGACATCGAACTGAAAGATTCAGCTCATTCTCAGTTCCCACATGTCTGTCACTGTTCACTGAGTACTGATATTGTACATTTGCTGTTTTTCCGAACATTTCCTCTGCTAGTATACTTATTGCTGCTTGCAAGCATCCTGTTCTGTGGTGACTGTGATCGTGGTTGTCGGTATTTTGCATTGTGACCACAGCAACCTCGATTTGAATCAAAACCACGGCACTAAGTGTTCTCTCCATTGTCCTTTTTGTGACACATGGCAAGAAATTAATTGTTTTACCTTCAAATTCCGCTCTCTCACATCTCTGCGTTTCATATATCAGCATTCAAACACACCTGTTGTCGGAGATTTCTCTCCTTCCCACGATCATTAAACCTCCTTTCCATCCCTCCCTCCATTTCTCTGGGGCAATGCACAATCTATCACTCTCTTTCACATTCATACTGTTCTGTCTGTGCTGCTGCTGCGGTGACTGTTGCTGGGCGAATGTGCCCCAATCCCACCATCGGAACCTTCAAACAAATCGATCCATTTGGATACCGCGGTTGTGAAATCAATCCCCATTTAGCAGCTTTTACTGACATAGGCCAGAGACAATTGGAGCGTCAGGCTTATGGAAAAGACCCAGGGCAGTTTTGGTGAAAATACATTTTATTGGAAAAGATCAGCTTTTATGGCTTTCTGCTTTGGTCTTGTGATAATTTCATAGGACTGATAATCCAGAGACCCAGATAATAGTCTGGATACTCGGGCTTGAGTCCCTCCATGCGGGATTGTAAAATTTGGATGCAGCAAATATCTGCAATGAAGTATCCAATGACTACTATAGATCCATTGACAATTGTTGAAAAATATATATCTGGTTTACTGATGTCATTTCAGGATGGAATCTACTATCCTTACTTGGTCTGGCCTGCATGTGACTTCAGACTCATAGCAATATGGTTGAGTCTCAACTGCCCTCTGGGCAAGTCGGAATGGGTAATAAATTCTGCTTAGCCAGAATCGCTCTCATACTAATATAGAAATTTTAAAACAAATGCTTATTAGGCTCAAGCAAGAGTATTGTGTACAGTTTTGCAAGTCACATTATAGTAGGGATGTCATCACATTGAGAACATTGCAGGAGATATTTACCAGGATGTTGTTTGGGATGAAGAGTTTCAGTTGTGAAGAAAGACAGGACAGAGTGGACTGTTTGTCGCATTGCAAAGGAGATGTACATAAGTCATGAATGAGTTAGAGTATGGACAGATTTGACTGAACGAGTTTCCCATTGATGGAGGGATCGATCGGCAGGGGCCAGAGACTTCAGGAGCAAGGCAGAATGTTTTGAGAAGATGTGCAAAAAACTTTATCAGCCAATGGGTGGTTGGAATTTAGAATACATTGCCTGCATTGTTCAGAGCGGCAAAAACCCTTATAACCTGAATAAATATTCAGATGTGAACTTGTGATGCCAAGACATATAAGGCTGTGGGATAAACATTGAGAAATGCGATTCAGTTCATTTGGCAGTTGTTTTTGATAAGTGTGGTCACAATTGGCTGAAGGGCCTCCTTTGACACTCCTGTCCTCTGTAGTATAATGGTTAGTGTCCCCGCCTGTCACTGGGCTCAATTCTCCACTGGGGACAGTGCATTTAAAAAAAAAACTGTCACTCCATTCCCAAGTTCAGGTATTGATACCTTTCCTTCCATTCTCGATGATGCATGTCACAGGAAGGACAGTGCTGCCTGAATCAGTTTCGGGAGGGGCTACAGCTCTCAGGGAGGCAGAATGTCAGTGAGGGTGCAAACACGTGACTTCAGCAAACTGTACATTGTATCTGTGTTGGAATGAAAAGCATTTGACAGACTTCTACTGGATTGAAGTGTTCACTGGAAGCAGGACGGTGAGGAAGAAACAGCGTAAAAACATTCAAATATGATTGCAGAAACATTTCCCTCAGCACGAATAAAATTGTAATGGACAGAGTAGCGTTTCGATACATTGAATTTGGGTTGATTTGCTTTGATGAGGCTGAGTTACCAGGGTATAAACCATTAAAAATGATGCAGCAATTGCTCACTATGATGGAACATTGTGTCAGCATTTCGTACTGCTGTTCGGTCGGAGGGTTAGGTTGATTGGCAAAGTTGAATTGCCCTCTCGTGTCCAGGGAGTGAATTAAGTAAGTTAGGTGAATTAGCCATGGGTAACGCGGGGACAATGTCAGAAGTCACAGGACGACAGGTTATAGTCCAACAGGTTTATTTGAAATCATAAGAGGGAGGGCTCACTCTTCCTCAGGTGAAATATACGGGAATAGGGAGGGGAGCTTGGTGTGAGTGAGATGACCTTCAGAGAGTCGACACCGGCTCGATTGACTGAAATGCTCTTTCCACACTGTAGGATTCTGTGATTCTATCGGAGAGGGTAATGACGGTATTTACCGTGGTGTAAAGCGATTAGAGACGATGCTGGCGAGGTGTACTGAGGATGAGATTTTATTCACTTGTCTTCTTGGAAAATTGAGAACAGTTATCCATGAACCAAGGAAGACTTAGTGGGTTTTTATTTCCGGTTATGACATGTTTGGACAGAGTAAATGGGTGGAAAATTCCCTCTTTCAATTAAGTAAACTTCTAGATGTCAGGCATTCAAATCCTTTGAATAAACCTTTGAAGGACAAAGAAAAGATGAGAGCAGAATCACTGTCACTCCGAGAATCTGTTTTTCAAAATATTTGAAAATGCACATTTGGTGACATAAAATGAATAACTTTCACAAGGAGAGCGACAGCTTGTGGCTAGGTAAAGGATAGGGGTAGCTGCAGTCGGTCGGAAGTTGCGCGGAAACAATGTCTAATTTGGTTGACTTTAAATGTAAAGACATTTCGTGAAGATGTGCAGCTGAATAAGATTCGATTCCAAAACTCTAAATTTTGAAAGCTTTGGCATAATATTCCACTTAAAGCATTGTAAATGGAACTGAGCAGATTTTTTTTATTGCCATGGGAAGATATTACATAATGAATAGGAAGTGACCAATTGCTTGGAGATCGACTTCGTGCTTTAATCACATGCGTTAAAGATGTGAGGACAATCACCATGATGTTTGGTCCATTTCATACTTGGTGAAATCTGCCAAAGTAACGAGCAACAAAACTGCACTTTAACTCTCTGCTTTTCTAAGAAGTATTCTCCTTAAGCTGAAATAAAGTTGAAGCAAATTTGAATACAACATTAATCGTTCTAATACGATAAATCTAATTCACTTGCGATATTACAATGAACATTGTCAGGTTGCAGCAAAATTAAAATGAAACGAACAAACAGCGTTTCTTGCGGTTTCATCCAATTCAGGTTCAGCCATATGAGAAAGGCCATTGAGCCACAACATCGCCTTTTTTTCCCTCTCCATGGCTGCTTCTTCACGTGAGAGAGAAAGTGACTGAAGAAATTATGAGTCAAATGAAGATGAGAATATGACGTAAAAGTCTTGTTCTCTGTTTGATTCTGACACAGTTCCGACTCAGAATATATCAATAACAGCTATTCATTCTGACCAGCATGGCTATTTATTGGAATTTGCTGTCTTTATAATTCTGGTGAAAGCAGAAACACATTCAGTTCCACTCTGGAAATTTCTCATCCAAGACTTTCACTGCAATGTAAACGTGATGAGGTCACATGTCATCGCTTTACAAAATGTGCTGAGGAGACCGAGCGATTATGGTGGTGGGTTATTATACTGTTGTGCTCCACATTCACAGATTCGAGTCACACTCTGGTTGTTAACTTCAGAAACCGCTCCAGCAGTTTTACTTTGCATCTCATACTCTGGTATACACTGGATCGAGAATCTTCTTCTTGCCGTTCACTGCACGGGAGATTCACCAGCAATCGATA
>NW_025202180.1:0-5880 GCF_004010195.1 Chiloscyllium plagiosum
GTTGGGCCAAATGGCCTGTTCCCATACTGTAGGGAATTTGTCAAAAAACAATTTGTAAACAAACCTCCTTTCCAAATGCATGTATATCTCATCTCTCAGAGTCTTCTCAAGTAACGTCTCTACCACAGTTGTTAGGTTTCCTGGTCTATAGATCCCAGATTTTTCTTTGCTTCCCTTCTTGAAAAATGGCACAACATTTGCGAATCTCCAATATTCTGGAAACTAAACTGTAGCTAACGATGACACAAAAGTATTAACCAGTGTCCCCGTAGTTTCTTCTGTAGCCTCTTGCAGTGTTCTTGGATGCATCTGTTTAGGACCAGGAGATTTATCCACCTTCATACATTCTCATGCACCCAACACGTCTTCTCCTATGATATTGACTCAACCCAAGATAACACTACTACCTTTGTTAACCTCCCAAGTCTTCATGTTTTTCTCCATGGTAAAGGCAGAGGAGAAATATTCATTGAGAATCTCTCAAATCTCCTACGGTTCTAGACATGCATGTCCACTTTGGAACTTGAGGGGTCATACTCTCATTTAGTTATTCTTTTTACTTTAATATACTTGTAGAACCTCTTTGCATTCACCCAAATCTTCTCAGCCAAAGTTATCTTGTGCCCCCTTTTTGCACTCCCGATTTCCTTCTTCAGTAAACTACTGTATCCCCTGTACACCTCCAGGGATTCCCTCGATCCCAGCTGCCTGGACCTGAGCCACGCCTCCTTTTTGCTGGTCAAAGCCTCAATATCCCCTGACATCCGAGGATCCCTCTTCCTACCAACCTTGCCTTTTACCCTCACAGGAACATATAGACCGTGAACTGTAGACATTTCACTTCTAAAGGTCTCCCACTCGCAGGAGGTCCCTTCGCTTGCAAACAAACTCCTCCAACCAACCCCTACAAGATCCTTTCTAATTCCACCAAAATTCGCCTTGCCCCAAGTTTGAACTTGAACATGTGGATCAGTTTTGTTCTTCTCCATAATTATTTCAAAATTAATAGAACTATGTTCACGGGTCCCAGAGTGCTCCCCCGCTGTCACCTCAGTCACCTGCCCTGCCCGAGATCTGAGAGTAGGTCAAGTTTCGTCCCTTCCCTAGTTGTACCCTCTAGTGGACGGCATGGTGGCACAGTGATTAGCACTGCTGCCTCACAGCGCCTGAGACCCGGGTTCAATTCCCGACTCAGGCGACTGACTGTGTGGAGTTTGCACGTTCTCCCCGTGTCTGCGAAGGTTTTCTCCGGGTGCTCCGGTTTCCTCCCACAGTTCAAAGATGTGCAGGTCAGCTGAATTGGCCATGCGAAATTGCCCGTAGTGTTAGGTAAGGGGTAAATGTAGGGGTATGGGTGGGTTGCGCTTCAGCGGGCCGGTGTGGACTTGTTGTGCTGAAGGGCCTGTTTCCACACTGTAATCTAATCTAATAAAATCATACTGCTTGAGGAAACTATTATGAACACACTTAATAAATACACCCCATCTCAGTCCTTAATTCTATGTCATTCCCAGTCTATGTTAGGAAAATTAAAATCTCCTATTAATGCAATCCTATTGGCCCTGCAAGTCTCCCCAGTCTGTCTACATATTATTGTTCCCCTAATTCCTCGTTTACTATTTGGGGGCATATAGTACAATCCAAATCCTATCACCATTCTCTTCTTATTTATTAGCTCCCCAGACAAATCCTCACAGGATGATCCATCAGTTATTTTATCTCTGTTTATTGCTTTGATACTCGCCTTAATCAAAAATGAAACTCCCCGTCCCCTCCTTTCACCGTCTCTGTTCCATATAAAGCACCTGTACCCTGGTACATTAAGCTGCCAGTCCTGTCCCTCCCTTAGCCATGTTTCTGTAATGGCTATAATATCCCAGTCCCACGCACCGATCCATGCCCTAAGTTCATCGGCCTTACCTGTCAGCCATCTTGCATTGAAACAGTTGAAATTTAATCCAACAGGCATTCCTTGCTCCCTGTCATTGCCTAGCCTGACCTGTCTCTTCATTTTACTGTTCCTGATTACTGTATCTCCTCACAGCCTCACACTTTCCTCCCTGCTGTTGAGGATCCCACCTCTCCCCAACCCCCAGCCAATCTAGTTGAAACACTCCCTTGCAGCAGTTGCAAACCTGCCTGCTAGGATACTGGTCCCCTTCCAGTTCAGGTACAACCCTTCCTTCCTGAACAGGTCCCCTTGCCCCACAAAAGATCCCAGTGATCCAAATATCTCTGCCCCCGCACCAATTCTTTAGCCACCCCTTCATCTGCCATATCCTCCTGTTCTTACCTTCTCTAGCACTGAGCACTGGAAGTAAACTGGATATTACCTCTGTCATGGTCCTGTCTTTTATCCTTTTCCCACCTCTGTCATGGTCCTGTCTTTTATCCTTTTCCCTCGCTCTCTACAATTACTCTGTAGGATGCCATCACTATTTCTACCTGTCTTTTGTTCCAATGTGCACAATTACTTCTGTCTGCTTCCCCACCCACCGCCCCCCACCACCCCCGGTGAGAATGTTCTGCAGCTGCTCTGAGACATTCTGGACCCTGCGCATGTGGGAGGCGACACACCACTCTGGATTCCCATTTGCAGCCACAGAATCTCCTGTCTGTTCCCCTCACTATCAAGTCGGATAATTACTTCTGTAGTTATTCTGCTTGCACGGCCTTCTGACAATGGGATTTCTTCATGAAACAGTTAAATTTGGCTGAACTATTTTGCTTCAAGCAATGGGGAGATTCCAATGAATCCTCATCAGGAATCCTCCATTAGTGGGAAAGACGACTGGGCTTTTTTTCACTCCACACATTGCTGTGATGAGTGGTAGGGAAACAGAAAGGGAGCAATAGAATGTTTCTCCACAGATAGGCTACATTTTCCATCTGTAAGTTAAATCAGTAACGTTATCAATCTCACACTGGACTCTGTGAGCTCTTCTTGAACCGTTGTCCGAACTATATGACTCCATCACATTCTCGACTCCAGGTCAGTGTGTTATTGCAGAATCAATTCATTAATAATAAATGGTCCTACTTGTTTTGAAGATGTGTTAATATGTGCTTGCATAATGTAAAAATAAGCGATTCATGTCTTCACAATATCTGTGTTAACATGAATATTCTTAAACATATACAGTAATTGCTGGAAAAGCTCAGCTTGTCTGTCAGCATGTAGGAAGAGAATTCACAGTTCAATTTTTCTGTCCAATGACCTTTCCTTTGAAACTGACTTATTGTTAAAGTATTTCCCCAGTTTTATTCTCCCACACAAGAAGAAATATCCATCCGGTATTCACAACTGCACACTTCTCAAGATCTTATATGATCAATAAAACATCCCTCATTCTCAGGCCGAACTGTTAATTCTTCATAACGTAATGCGTTCATCCCAAGAATGAGAAAAGAGAAACATTTTTGAGACGTTTCGAAAGCAATTTTGTTTTTTATTTTCAGTTTAGGCAGTTATACCTACACATAATACAACAGATGTAATCTCAGCAATGCCCTGTACTGATGCAGAAAACATCCTTGCACGAAACAGGATCACGACATTTACCTTCCAAATCACTTGCTCCATCTTCAGGTTAATTTAATGTGATTCATGTACTAAGACACACAAATCCCTCTATACAACTGAGTTCTGCATTCTCCTTGCATCTAAATAAATTTCTGCTGTTTTGTCTTTTCCCGAAAACGGAAAATTTCCATCACATATATATTGTACAGTTTTGTTTTGCTGAAGCTTTGCTCACAGCCATCCTCTGTCTGTATGCCATTGCTTGTTGCTGTGCCCTCCCCAGTATGTGTCCCATTGCAGACGTTCTGCACTCCCACTGTCTGTATCCCATTGCAGAAGCACTACCCTCCTCCGTCTGTATCACATTGCAGATGCTCTGCCTCCCCATCTGTACCCAATAGCAGATGCTCTGCCCTCACCCATCACTATCTCATTGCAGACGCTCTGCCCTTCTCCTGTCTGTATCACATTGCAGACGCTCTGCCCTCCTCCTGTCCGTAACCCATTGCAGACGCTCTGCCCTCCCCCTGCCTGTATCCCATTGCAGATGTTCTGACCTCCTCCTGTCCGTATTCCATTGCAGACACTCTGCCCTCCCCGTCTGTATCACATTGCAGACACTCTGCCTCCCCTGCTTGTATCACATTGCAGATGCTCTGCCCTCCTCTGTCTATCACATTGCAGACGCTCTGCCCTCCCCCTGTCTATATCCCATTGCAGACGCTTTGACTTCCCCTAGATGTATCCCATTGCAGACACTCTGCCCTTCTCCTGTCTGGATCGCATTGCAGATGCTCTGCCCTCCCCGTCTGTATCCCACTGCAGACGCTATGCCTCCCCGTCTGTATCCCACTGCAGACCCTCTGCCCTCCCCGACTGTATCCCACTGCAGACGCTCTGCCCTCACCCATCAGTATCCCATTGCAGACACTCTTCCCTTCCCCTATCTGTATCCCATTGCCGGTGTGCATTCCTTCCCCAGTCTGTCTCCCTTTCAGAGGCTCTGCCCCTCCCCTGTCTGTATCCCATTGTAGATGCACTGTCCTCGCTCTGCCCTCCGCTGTCTGTATCCCATTGCAGACGCTTTGCCATCCCGTATCGGTATCCCATTACAGACAGTCTTCCCTCCACTGTCTGTATCCCATTGCAGATGCTCTGCCCTCCCCCGTCCATATCCCATTGCAGACGCTCTGCCCTCCCCCTGTCTGTATCCCATTGCAGACGTTCTGCCCTCCTTCGTCTGTGTACCATTGCAGATGATCTGTCCTCTCCCAGTCTGTATCCCATTGCAAATGCTCTGCCCTCCCCCGTCTGTATCCATTGTAGATGCTCTGCCTTCCCCCGTCCATATCCCATTGCAGACGCTCTGCCCTCCCCCTGTCTGTATCCCATTGCAGACGTTTGCTCTCCTTCGTCTGTGTACCATTGCAGATGATCTGTCCTCTCCCAGTCTGTATCCCATTGCAAATGCTCTGCCCTCCCCCGTCTGTATCCCATTGCAGACGCTCTGCCCTTTCCCTGTCTGCAGCCCATTGCAGAGATGCATCCCTCCCCAGTCTGTCTCCCATTGCAGACGCTCTTCCTTCCCCCTGTCTGTGTCCCATTGCCGACCCTCTGCCCTCCTCCTGCCCCTATCCCATTGCAGACGCTATCTCCTCCCCCTGTCTGTATCCCATTGCAGATGCTCTGCCCTCCCCCCGTCTGTATACCGTTGCAGACGTTCTGCCCTACCCCGTCTGTAACCCATTGCAGATGTTCTGTCCTCTCGCTCTGTATCCCATTGCAGATTCACTGTCCCGCCCCCACCCCCAACCCCCGCCTGTCTCCTATTGCAGATGGTCTGCCCTCCCCCTTGTATGTATTCCATTGCAGACGCTCTGCCCTCCCCTATCTGTATCCCATTGCAGACGTTCTGCCCTCCCCCTGACTGTATCCCATTGCAGACGCTCTGCCGTCCCCTGTCTGTATCCCATTGCAGACGCTCTCTCTCCATTTGACATCTTATTGAATGACTATCCTGGTGCATGAGGAAACTGAGCTCTATTTCCTTCATCCGGTTCATTAGAATAGATTGTAATTTGTTCATGACCTCACACAGATCCCTGAAGAATTCCACTCGTTACAGCTTTCCAAACACAAAATGAGTAATGATCTATACTCTGTATTTCCTGATAGCTGCCCAGGGCGTCCCTGCTTCTGCATAACAGCCTGGGATGGTTATATGGCGTCCCCCTGTGCTGTGTAATTTACTGTATACTTCATTCTGTTTGGTGCAGCCCATTTTGCCGCAGATCCATTTAGGTGCAGAACTATTTCAGCGCAGCTCATATTTATTCCTTTTCAGGCTTCGATAAAAG
>NW_025202180.1:6053-7629 GCF_004010195.1 Chiloscyllium plagiosum
TGAAAGAACTTTAAACAATGAGGACAAAACAAACAATAATGCAGAAGCTGCCCACAGGAGATGACAATGCGAACTTGATGTAGAACATCCAGTTATTTGGAAATATATGGACAGTTTACGAAAAGTTCAGCGAGGAAGGGACATTTACTATGAGCATTTCATAGCAGGGCACGATATTCCGTTGAAATTAAAGAAGCAGATGCTTGAATACAAATACTCGGAAGAAGATTTATTGAGAGAAATGATGTCGAGTATTTACGAGGATTGCCCATAATTTTGAATGAACGTCATGTTTTAGATTTTTCATAATGAACTTATATCTTTCTTTTCTTTTTAACATTTTTACTGAAGAAAATAAACATTATTTTTATTTTTAGTCTTTCATTAATGCTCTTTACTGAACATTGCTGCTTACTTGGTTGGTGGGACGTCGATGTTTCAGAATCTCCACACAAGGTGTCCTGGTCCTCTCTGCCTCTTTCCAGGATCCTCTCTACATCTCGAGAAAGAGGGTGAGGGAACGGATATTGGGCACTCTAACACCCTGCTTGGCCCTTTATGTACTATTGCAGGATGTTTCTCCTGGAATGGGAGAAGAGGAGGGATGGAGTGAGGGTGGGAGTGGGTGTCCCTGTTGTTAATGCTGGTATAGGGGAAGGGAGAAGGGTGAGATGTCCGGAGGGAGTCTGACCACAGTGTTGTATCCATGCAGTAGCATTAGTGTGCTTGAGATGCAATGATTGTGAGACTCATAGAGCCCGACAGAAAAGGTTGGGGAGGGAAGGTGCTGAATTCAACAGTGAGTGTGGTCGTGCTTGAGCCTTATTTGGAGATAAAGTGTGAGCCTTGTTCGGGGGTAGGTGTTATAACAGATATACAGTGAGTGCGAGGGAGCAGAAGTATATGGTGATACTTATCCTGGCAAAGTGGGGGGAAAGAATATTGATGTTTGTCCTGTATTGCTGACCAATTCTTCAGATCATCTCAGCGTTGAGGTGAGTCTCCCTGAACGTCTTGTCCAAGTCTATCGCTAATAACGCCACAGACCCTTTCCCTCACTTCCCACAGAATCAGTTTGGGTGGATGTTACAAATAGCAAGGTGAAGCAAACATGAGTGTGTCATATATCAAAACCAAATCTGTCACGTAAATACTTTACACCATATGCTCTGGAAATTAGGTTTGCAAGTATTTGCAAGGGGGGGCAATGACACAGTGATATTATCGCTGGGCTCTTAACCTAGAGACACAGGTAATATTCTGGGGACATTAATTCAAATCTTGCCATGGCAGATGGTGGAATTTGAATTCAATGTGTATCTGGAATCAAGGGTTTATGATGACCAGGAATCCATTGGCGATTGTTGGAAAAACTCATCTGGTTCACTGATGTCCTTGAGGGAAGTATACTGCTGTCCTTACCTGGTGTGGCCTGCATGCTCAAGACAACGCTGCTGACTCTTAACTGCCCTCTGGTTTGGGCAATAAATACTGGTTATCCAGCGACACCGTCATCTTGTGAATGAGTAACAAATAATCGTGCGTGCTGCAGTAATAATGGATGGTCTCACGTTGC
>NW_025202181.1:0-2711 GCF_004010195.1 Chiloscyllium plagiosum
GCGTTCCCAGCTGAGACTGGAGAGGTAATCACGGTAGATACATTTAAGATGCGTCTGGACAGATGCATGAGTCGGTGGGCAGCAGAGGGATACAGGTGCTTAGGAATTGGGTGACAGGTTTAAACAGTAGATTTGGATCGGCTCAGGCTTGAATGGATGAAGGGCCTGTTCCTTGTCTGTGCATTTTCTTTGGACTTTCTTTTTAAATTACGCCAATTTCATTACAAAATTTGCGAGGTCTAAGTGCCTGAAGTGAATCGATGCTGAAACACTAGTCATAACAAAACTGAGTGTTGGCTTTTGTGCGGTAGCGTGGTCGAGCGGTCTAATATGCTGGATTTTAAGATTCAGTTTCTATCGAATCGTGGCTTCGAATACCAGCATGGTAAGTGAGCGACTATGTGGAGATGTATGTGAGAGAACTGCGCATGTATGGATGCCTTTTAATTTGAGTGTTTGCAGCTCCTCAGTGTGCTTACCCTCTCGGTGATAAAATCAGCGAGGTCTCTGAAAACAACGCAAGTTCCTGCTATCCGACGTATCCTCATATCCCGTCGATATCTGCGTTGCCAGTTTCTGTATCTCAAATGGTCAGCGCAGTTGGCTGAAATGTTGGTGGTTCGAGCCCACCCAGGGAATAAGCCTCAAATATTTCAGCACAAGCATTTACTCCCAAGCATTGACATTGTAACTGGGAAATCTCATCCATGATTCAGCCCGAGTCCGCAGGGAGAGAGACGTTTACACGCAGCAGAATACGACATCACTTTCTCCAAGCTCCCGATGCCAACAGAAAGCGGCCACTGCAGCTTCAATCAGCGACTTTCTGCCAAGCCATGGGAAACAGCTCGTGGAAACTCCTTCCTTAGTAACAGCTCTATCCGTGTGAAAGAAGCAAAACTTTCACTTTAAATTGGAAAGGGCTTCAGGACATTGGAATGTCGCTCCAGTCGTTGGAACATGTTATAAATAAAACTCCTGACTTGAAAATAAGAAGTGGTAAAGGTTTTAGATAGAAAGAACAAAGAAAGTGTTGATTGAGACGACTCTGTCCAACACTGTAAACGGAAATGATTGAGTTTCCTTAGTTAATTTCCCGACTGATTTACTGTCTGCCAGAGTGTTTGGAAATCACATCAGCGACATAAAGGTGAGGGTAAAAATATGAAGATATTAAGGTTGAACCTTAAATCCCGGGACAAGTGCTGAATAGATTGTAATGCTTTGAAGAAATAACTGAAGTTAAAGGTGTGAATGATATTTTTGTGATGAGGAGGAATGAACTGGATCCTAAAAAATTGCTGATGAATTATGCTCGCAATGTAATAGCAAACTAATCCACAGTGCACCGTGCTTGGTTAGCTCAGTCGGTGCAGTGTGAGATGTTTAATCTGAGGGTGGTGGGTGCAAGTCTCACAATGGGCACTTTCACTGCTTAATACAATTCCGGCTCTCCGTTTCACATGCAGTATTGCAACCCTTCGCAGGGGAATGTTCTTGCTGCTTTCATTGTCGTGTTCAAAGGCACGGAAAGCGAATGGCCACTTGCTAGGGGTCTGACAGAGACAGATCAATGTCACATGGGTCCTGAACCAATTTTCAGTGATTCAGATTGTTCTGATGGAAACCGAACAGTATATTGTCAGTAACGAGGTTGGAGGTGCGGCAGGATCGTGAGGTTTCAGTGTGGGACATAGACACAGTAAGTCAAATATCCCCAGAGCACGGGAGAGCTGTTTGGTCCAGGATCACTCCCATCTTCTGTTTCTAAACAAACAAATGAAATTATTGGAAAATCTCAGCCGGTCGGGTAGCATCTTGGAAATATAAATCGATTTAAGACTTCGGGACTAGTGACACTTCTTTTCCATGTCTATCTCCACCTGCTTTTGCACACACTTCGTTTTTATTGAATGTCTTCTGACTTCCAACTTTATATTCAGCTTCTCTTTTATTGCTTCCAAACATTTTCCTAGTCTCTAAAACTGTATCATGCTTGTTCTATCTCTCACTTTGCCCAAAACTTCCAACTGAACAAATAACTATGTTTATATTTCCTTAGATAGCAGATGGCCAGAGACTGGAAGGCAGTGTTGTTCCGAAAACTCATCCATGATTCACCCCGAGTCCACAGGGAACAAGACGTTTACACGCATCAGAATACGACACCATGTTCTCCAATCCCTCGATGCCAATTGAAAGCGGCCACTGCAGCTTCAATCAGGGCTTCCTGCCAAACCCTGGGACATAGCTCGTGGAAACACCTTTCTCATTAACTACTCTTCCGGTGGGAAAGGAACAAAACTTCCATTTTAAATTGAAAACGGCATCAAGAGATTGGAATGTGCTGATGGAAGAGAACGGAGCTCTCCCTGTCCATTTTGCAATTGTTCTTGTTGTGTGCTCATGTAGGTTTATGTAATGAACAGTTTATTGCCAGCGACGAGTGTGGGGGTGGGGAAGGATTCTGTGGTTTCAGTGTGGGACAGACGTGATCTGATCGAACGGGTAAGTAAAATCTTCCAAGAACATGAGAGAGCTGATTGGTCCAGGATCACTCCCATCTTCTGTTTCAGAATCAACAAATTAAATTGCTGGAAAATCTCAGCAGGTCCAGTTGCATCTTGAAAATGAAAACCGAATGAGATTTCGGGACTGGTGACACTTCTTTTTCCATCTCCATGTCCCTCTGTCTTTCTACAAACTTCCTT
>NW_025202181.1:3619-7631 GCF_004010195.1 Chiloscyllium plagiosum
CATTCTTATCAGCAAACCTTGTTTTGAATTTACTCGCCCAATACTACTGTAGCGGTGAAAGGAATATAATTCCGAATACCTGCTGCGTGAATTTAATTTTGAAATTTCTATTAGCAGTGGTCCTTCATATGTGGTGATGTCTATATCACTGCTGGCCATCCTGTTTAAGAGTGCTGTTACATATGTTCCTCTGTCTTGGCGCTGCAGGGAAAATTGTCTGCGCCGTTTCAGCCAATATTTCTTGGATATTTCAACATGGTATTCTTTATTTTTTCAATCATGTCCTCTTTAAGGACACAGTTACCAGGCACTGATCCTTTCTGTAACAACAGTACCGCATTTGCTTGACATGCGAAGGTGGTCTGGATCAGAAACAAGGAGAGCATTCATTTCCTTCTGTCACAGCGAACACTGGATTTATGATGTTAATCTCTGTCAAATGCATCCGAAAATGTGCTCTCAAAGCTTCATTTGAACGCTGTCTGGTGTTTCTCAACGTGTGTCTACCAAAACCAGAAATCCTCAATCATAGTTTAGAGCAGTTCACATATTCGAGTTTCGAAGCAGCAGACACGGATACAGTTCATTCAGTCAACAACAGGAATGAAAAGATTTGCAGGCACAGATGAACTATCGACTCTTGTTCTCATACTGTTACTAATATTACCGTGTGGCCTGAAGTCTTTGCCATGTTGTGACTGAAAATGAGGAAATCACAGACAGGCTGCCGAATGAGGCAGTATGTATTTTGTTTTCTTGTTCTCACAGAGTTCCAGGAAAGTATGACAGTGAGGGAGAGGAATGCAAGTCAAGTGCAGCTCTGGTGAAACACCTTCTGTCTGATTCAGTCATCAACAAGAAACGTGAATGAGACTAAAGCGGGAAACCTTTTCACAACTCGAACAAAGAACAATCACGAACAGTGACCACATCTTTGACATCTCAGATTGCCTTTGACCTTCCCTGAATATGTATAGAAACTAATTTTTGTACACCTGAAAGTGAGAACTGTTTGATTTACCGACACTAAGTGAGTCGCATGTCCTTGATTGCCACATAGGTTTCCAACTCAGCTTGCAGCCAGGTGGCAGTTGGTCATGGCTCTGCTGGATAATGCACTATTATGGAGAAAGAAAAGGAAAGTTGGAACTCTTATTGGCTCTGGGTTTCGAATAATCTGGCTACGTGTTCTGCCATTCTCGGATTCCAGTGCTAAACCAGTTTTTCAGTTCATCCGAGCAGCAGGAGAGTCGGCGTTTCTGGCTGGAGCAGAACTCATCATCTCCAGTGATCACTTTATCAGAGGAGAGAAAATTTCACACAGCGACTAATCGGAATTGCATTCCGTTTCAGCGTGGTAACCGGTACGGGCTAGCAAATTCAAAGCCAGATTTGCTGATGAGAACAACAAGCAGGACCCCTCAGATAGAGCAATTCCTTCCCACCGCTTATTCTGCAGAACCGGTGCAGTTACTGTGAGTATGTTGCAGGGTATCATCAGGTACATGCTCTTGGGTTTCCGGCTTTGGCCTGTGTGCTCGCGTGGCTGAGCAACCTGAGACTCTGATTTCAGATTCCACTTCTTAAGAAGGCTTGTGATTGCATCCCTGCGCGGCCACGAGTGCTAATGGATTAAGTTGGCAACGTTTTGCAGGGATGGGTTTTGTTAAAGTTGAGCAGAAAAAAAAAGTAATGTCTTCTAACCCGGCTGTGATGTGGCACAGCAGAAAACAACCAACATGTCAGTGCCCATGTTTTCCCCTTCTGCAGTCGTTGTCACGTTCCCCTCCAGCTCGAAAGGCCACCAGCAGAATATGTGGCTCAAAAACAGGCTGCGCCAATCTTTCATATTCCAGACAATTTGCACTTTTCACCGTTTCTCTGAAAGTGAATGGAGATATTTATTACCCTGTTTATGTGAAATTAGTTTCTATATTGAATCTGATCGCGGTTTTCTGTTGTTGTTGCGAAAAGGAGGGAAATTGCGATATGAAACTTGGGTACTTTTCCCTAATTTCCTTAATTTCTGTCCTGATGAGAGAGAATGGTGATTGGTCCTCTGGATCCCGTGGACACATCAGCCCAATTGTTAACCTCATCTAATCGAGACTGTAATTGGTAATCTTCACTTTTCATGGTTCATTGTTAGTCAGTTCTGATTCATGTTACTTGAGCACTTTCCTGGAAGTATTGGTGCACTAAGACGCCAGTACGTTGAAAGCACCATTTGGAATTGCCTCGCTGCAATTTGTGTGAGCAGTTCATAACCCAGACGACTCGCTCTGCCTCACAGACAGCATTCATGAGTCCGTGTGTCTGGAAATAGGTTCTCTTTGTCAGGTCTGCTTCTGTTCATGAGTTGTCAGGTTTTGGTTTTGCTGGAGAGCCGCGCGGGCAACATGATTTGTGAGATATTTTCTGCAGCTAAAATCTCCCACTGAGAAGTTGGGAATGTGTTAAGAAGAATGGTCATTGGCAGCCTAAGACCAGAAAAAAAATGATTCGTTGCTGGTTTTAACCGAACCAGCCTGTGGGAGTTATCTCAAATGGGAGAGTACTCGCTTTGCATGCGAGAGATTGCGGGGTTGCTAGCTGTGTTCTTCATCCCATTTTAGGGCGGCACCGTGGCTCAGTGGTTAGCATTGCTGCCTCACAGCACAAGTGTTCCACGTTTGTTTCCTGTGCGTAGTTTGCACATTCTCCCTGCGTCTGCGTGTGTTTCTTCCCACACTCCAAAGATGTGCAGGGCAGGTGAATTTGACATGTTAATTTGCCCATAATTATCGGTGCATTAGTACAGATCCACATGCCTTTTAAATGTTGAGAGTAAAACAGACACCACCACGAAATCTGACAATTAATTCCAAACACGCAAACCTTTCTGTGTGAAGCAAACAATGTCCTTCAGATCCCTTTTAAATTTTACCACTCTCACCTTAAAGCATTGTTCCCTTGTTTTTAACTTGCCTGCCTTGGGAAGAAATAGTCATTAACCATTTACTCTACCGTCTCCTTCATATTGATATAAACCTCTGGAATCTCATCCCTCAGCCCTCAAGCTCCAGGGAGAATTTTCACATCCTATTCAGCATTACGCTACAGTCCAAACATTGTATGCCTTGCAACATCCTCATAAATATTATCGAACTTACGCCAAGTTCGCCATTGAAAGTGCGTGTGGGTACGTGCCTGAAGTGAGGCCATGCTGAAACACTAATCATGTAAACGTGGTGGCGGGGGTTTGTGTGGCAGCGTGGCAGAGGTGTCGAAGGAGCTGTCTTTAAACTATAACCTCGATCCTGTCGTTGATTTGAATACCCACCAAGACCAGAACCACAGGTGAAGTCGGGAACTCTGTTTTTCATGAAAGACCTATAAACAATGAGATGTCAGGATTTGATCCCATATTCGGCTGTTTTTTCACAGGAACTTTCACTAACTGAGGCTGAGGGACTGCCCAAGCTCAACGATTCAAAACTATGCGTGCATTTACTTGACTATTCGAACACAGGAACTCGGACTCATTTTTTGTGTGTTTCACAGTTACTCGGTGTAAATTTAAAACAGACTCTGGTTATGCAGAAGAGTTCAAAGCTGGATATTCTCGTCTGAAAATGCACAGGAAGAGGCTTTTGTTGTAAACTGATAACTTAGACTGTTTAAACTGACAGGATAACCCGGATCCATCCATCCTCTTGGGCACCTTTCACCGCGTTAATATCCGCAAAGGTAAACTCACACTAAGAGGACTGGGCTCATTGTGGTGAATTGTTAAGGAGGGGTGCGTGAGTCAGAGTGAATAGTGGTCAGTAAATACTGACACTGACATTGAACGTTGCAACACCAGCTCCTCACTCACTTACTGTCTCATGCCTCCCAGTCATCATTGCCTTTCACATTTTCCTCTCGTCCGTTCCACTTCTCAACTTCTTCCCCACAGCTTACAAGTGTTCCCTTAGAAACTGCAGCTTTAGGAAATGTATTACTGGGATAAAGTCATTGCTCAATGTGA
>NW_025202182.1:0-7632 GCF_004010195.1 Chiloscyllium plagiosum
GATTACTACACGGTGTAAACCTTTTCTGTGTTGCTGGTTTAAATTAAGCAGGAGAGTTTACCCCGTTTCATGACAAGAGTCAGAGTCGAAAAGTGTGGCTCTGGAAAAGCACAGCAGGTCAGGCAGCAAAAGGAGCAGGAGAGTCAACATTTCAGGCATGAGCCCTTCATCAGGTCAATTATAGCAAGCTTGTCACCACCCTGGGACCCAATAATGGCACAGACCAGAGACCGAAGCCAGGATCTGCCTGACCTGTGTCAAACAGCCAATGTTGATATCATTCTCAGAGATTCTACTTGGTCTTCTCCCCTCACTTTCTCTGACTTGGTGATCTGGTTTGGTGGAATTCTGAAGAAGAGCCATATTCTAGTCAAAACGTTAGCCCTGTTTCTGCCAACAGACCTCCTGAATCTCTCCAGCGCTTGCTGTTTTTCTGTATTTATAATTGTTGGTCTTGAAAATAAAAAGACCCCCAACGTTTTAGCCATTTTACTGTAAAACACAACACTGCAGTTAGTGTTTGTAATATGTGGATGTACAACAGAACTGGTGTTGCAAAGTGACAGGTCACAAAATCAATGTCTTTTTAAAATTAATTCTTTCATGGGATGTGGGTGTGTCCTTAGCAAGACCAAGTCTGTTGCCTGTACCTAACTGTCCTCGAACTGAATGGCTTGCTAGGCTATGTCTGAGCACAATTAAGAGTCAACTACATTGCTGAAGGTCTGGAGTCACATGCAGGCCAGACCAGGGAAGGATGGCAGATTTCCTTTCCTGAAGGACATTAGTGAACCAGATAGGTTTTTTTTAACAGAAGTTGGTGATAGTTTCATGACACTATAACTGACACTGGCTCTCAGTGATATATGGAGTTTAATTTAGATAAATGTGAAGTGTTGCGTTTTGTAAAGGCAAATCAGGGCAGGATTTATATAGTTCATGGTAAGGACCTGGGGTGTGTTGCTGAACAAAGGGACCTTAGGGTACAGGCTCATAGTTTCTTGAAAGTGGAGTCACAGGTAGATGGGATAGTAAAGAAGGCATTTGGTATGCTTTCCTTTATTGGTCAGAGTATTGATTGCAGGAGTTGGGAGGTCATGTTGTGGCTGTACAGGACATTGGTTAGGTCACTTTTGGAATATTGTGAGCAATTCTGGTCTCCTTCCTATCGGAACAATGTTGTGAAACTTGAAAGGGTTCAGAAAAGATTTATAAGGATGTTGCCAGGGTTGGAGGATCTGAGCTACAGGGAGAGGCTGAACAAGCTGGGGCTGTTTTCCCTGGAGCGTCGGAGGCTGAGGGGTGACATTATAGAGGGTTATAATATCATGAGGGGCATGGATAGGATAAATGGACAAGGTCTTTTTCCATGGGGTGGGGAAGTCCAAAAGTAGACAGCATAGGTTTAAGATGAGGGACCTAAGGGGCAACTTTTTCACTCAGAGGGTGGTGTGTGTATGGAATGAGCTGCCGGTGGAAGTGGGTTCAATTGCAACATTTAAAAGGCACCTGGATGGGTATATGCATAGGAAGGGTTTAAAGGGATATGGGGCCAAGTGCTGGCAAATGGGACTAGATTAGGTTGGGATATCTGGTCGGCATGGATGAGTTGGACCGAAGGCTCTGTACATCTCTATGACTCTGTAACTCTATGACCTTCAGTTTTCTTCCAAGTAGGAAGCAGGGAGACATGGTGACACACTGGTTAGTACTGTTATCTCACATTGCCAATGGTCTGGGTTTGATTCTAGCCTTGGGTGACCGTGTGGAGCTTGCATGTTCTCCCTGTGTTTGCATGGGTTTCCTCCCACAGTTCAAAAGATTAGGTAGATTGGCCATGCTAAATTGCCCATATTGCCCAGGGATGTGCAGGCTAGATGGATTAGCCATGGGAAATGGTGACTGACTGGATGGGTGATGGGTAGAATGCTTTTTGGACGGTCAGTGCAGACTGGATGGGGCTCCACCTGCACTTCAGATACTATGATCCTGCAAATATTTTTCTGTAAATATGAGCTTGCCTGAGAAAGTTATCAGAAACCATCATAATTACACAATGCTCAAAAACAGCTCGGCATAGAGTTAGCAACCTCAGCTTGGGGCAGCGTTTTGGGAGCTCCCACCACCTTGGTACTTCTGGCTGGAGCAGGGAATATTACTAAAGGGTGCTGATCTTGATCAGTCTCCAGTGACTCAGGCTGGAAAGTGGGCTGATATTCAGACTGATTAAATATAGATGCAGTGCTGCCCTCAGACAGAGAGGTACTTTCTGATAGTGACAATATTCACATGTGAAGAATAGCCACTCTGGAAAGGAACACCAGTGCAAAGGAAAAACAAAGACTTGCATTTACGTAGCATCTCAGGATGCCCGAAAGCACTTTACAGCCAACTGAGTACACTTGTACAGTGAGGTCGCTGTTGCATTGTAGCAAACTCAATAAATATTCCACACACAGCAAAGATCCCAAAAACAACAAGCTAATGATCTTTTTTGATGCTTAAAGATTAGCTAGAACACCAAGAAAATTCCCCCTCACTGTTCGCAGAAATAGTGCATCAGAATCTCTTAGGTGCACAAAAACAGCAGGCAGAACCTCTGTTTGATATCTCTTTCAGATAGTGCAGCACTCCCTCAGTGGGAGAAATAGCCTGGATACTGAAGTGGGATTCTGCAGAGGTCATGGGTGTACCCTCACCCTCCTGGCACAGAGACCGGTGCGATACCTGGTAAATCATGGCTGGATCCTACCACACACCAGTGTCTTCAGAACATTCATGGTGTCATTCCAACCCAACAGCACCGAATGCCCCACTCACCGAAGGAACAGTCTCCACCAGCAACTCAAAGGTGTCACCCCCAATCCCAAAACGTAGCACATCTCCTGGCGCCAGTCTCACCGCTGCGTTCTGGATACGGCAGTCATTCACAAACGTTCCGTTTGAGGAATTGAGGTCCTGGACAACAAAGCAGTTCTCAGAGTCGTTCAACTCAATCAGGGCGTGTCGGTCATCAATCCCTCTATTCTGAGAGAGAAAGATTCAATGACAAACTGTAAGTGAATTTATTCAGCAACTTCAATAGTCAGAACTCAAGGTAGGATAGAGCTGTGTGGCCCTTTGAGCTGCATCATTCAATATGACCGAGGTTAATCTCACACTCAGTGAGACTGGGACCTCTCCAGATGCTGGTTTCTGGTAGCAACAACAGGAGGGGGCAGTGGGTGAGAAGCAATGTGGGCACATTTACCCAAGTACCCAATACCTTGGTTCATTGCAGTGATGTAAGACAGGTGCAGAATTGTTTTTTTCATCACTCATTTCTTGCATTTCTTGCCCGTCACTAATTGCCCAGAGGGCACTGGGTCTGGAGTCACATGTAGGCCAGACCAGGTAAGAATGGTGGTTTCCCTCCCTAAAGGGAGGACATTAGACACTGCAATACGTTAGTAAGTCAGATGTTTCTTTTACTCCAATAATTGGTAACGGATTCATAGTCATCGTTAGACTCTTACTTCCAGACTCTTTTAAAATTGAATTCAAATTCCACCCCCTACCATGGCAAGATTCAAACCCAGGCCCTAGAACATTAGCTGTGTCTCTGGATTAACAGTCCAGTGATAATACCTGTAGGCCATCACCTCCCCTGAACGGATCAGTAACAGTTACTGGCCAGTAATGTACTGTGCAACAGATAAACGATGCGCTCCCAAGTATCTTACTGGGGACAGCCCATTAGCTCAGTGGTTAGCTCTGCTATCTCATACCACCGTGGATCCAGGTTCAATTTCACCCTCAGGCAACTGTCTGTGCGGAGTTTGCACATTCTCCCCATGTCTGCGTGGGTTCCCTCCGGCTGCTCTGGTTTCCTTCCTCAGTCAAATGATGTGCAGGTCAGGTGGATTAGCCATGGGAAAAAGGGGAGGGGGGTGGTGGGTCTGGGTGGAATGCTCTTCAGAAGGTCAGTTTAGAATCAGTGGGCCAAATGACCTCTTCCCACACTTCCTAGATGCTATGATTAGCGGTCACAACACTTCTCAAAATAATGCCTCCAATTTTGACTGGCCCTTCAGATTAAGTCGTGGAAAGTTTAAATGTGCGAGACTTAAAGGTTGCCCCATGCCTGACCAATGTTTTGAGGAATTCTGAAAACGTGTCACCTGACTGTGTCCACCAGCATGCTGCAGCCCCCCTCCCCCCTGCTGTTCACCCCTCAGGGCTGTCCCACAGTGTTTAGTACTCAACATTCCTCACCTGCAAACACAGGGCAGATTCCTTGAGTCGTCCGATGGTTGTTGTCTTGGTTTTAAGTGCGTAAATCCCATTGGAAAATTTCAGATAACCCTTCATCCCAGTGCCTAACACATGGGAATAAATGAGAAATATTAACAGTACCAGAAAACGCTGCTCTTCCAAAGTGGGTTATCTGAAGAAGGCCTGGCATACATATTGCCACTGATACCAGAGCGGAAAAAATAAAATGACACCAAAATGCCCCTTGAATAGGCCAATGACGTGGCATTTAACAAACCAACAAGAGGGGTCAGTACCATCGCCACAAAGTTATGAAATTATCTCTTCTGATGGACAAACATCAGACAGGACCCTGTCAAAAAGCACCCCCACCCCAGACTTCTTCAGAAATAGTGTGGAGGTGCCAGTGTTGGACCATGGTGGACAGACTCAGAAGTCACGCTGCACCAGGTTATAGTCCAATAGGTTTATTTCAAATCACAAGCTTTCGAAGCACTGCCCCTTCATCAGGTGAAGTCAGGGCATCATCTGACGAAAGAGCAGCGCTATGAAAGCTTGTGATTTCAAATAAACCTGTTGGAATGCTGCCTGAAGATTTCGCTGCTCGTTGGATGCTGCCTGAATTGCTGAGCTCTTCCAGCACCACTGATCCAGAATCTGGTTTCCAGCATCTGCAGTTATTGTTTTTACCCTGTTGGACTATAAGCTGGTGCAGCGTGACTTCTGACTTCAGAAGTAGCCCCAGAATCTCCGAGTAAAGCTTTAGGACTAGGAATCTGCACAATTAACAGTTCAGTCAAACATTGTACCAATTTTCTCAAGATAGATTCTCATTTTATTTTATGAAAAATAATCTTATTTTTCATTTTGAATCATTAATTCATGACCATGCTTTCATTGTTTTATAAACATATAGACTGTGGGAGAGGGAGAGGAAAGAGGTTTGGCTTTGACAAAAGATTAGATTACTTACAGTGTGGAAACAGGCCTTTCGGCCCAACAAGTCCACACTGACCCGCCGAAGCGCAACCCACCCAGACCCATTCCCCTACATTTACCCCTGCACCTAACACTACGGGCAATTTAGCATGGCCAATTCACCTAACCTGCACATCTTTGGACTATGGGAGGAAACCGGAGCACCCTGAGGAAACCCAAGCAGAATTGAACCCGGGTCCTGGTGCTGTAAGGCAGCAGTGCCACCATGCCGCCCAAAAATTTCACCAAATGTTGTTGGGTTCCTTAATCAAAGAAAAGTTGATGTCTCAGAACATTTAGAGATGGCAATAAGTGAGACTTTACCAAAACTACCAAATCCCTGCAAAAAAATACAGGATTCATTCATTTAGATCTGGATGGTTATTATAATAGCAATAGATTTCTCCCTGCATTTCTCCTTCTTAGTGTGAGGATGGGGTGGGGCTGCAGGGTCTTCTCTGCACATCTTACCTCTTTCTGTATGCCTGAATCCACACAGCAAGGTTGGGAATATCCAGCTGTGGATGGAATCTTAGACAGTCCCTGGCTCTGCTCTCACAAGAATCAGCGGAAAATCAGGAAAGGATTCCTGGTTGAATGGACAATGTCCTCCCTCTTAGTGCAGAGATGCTGAGATCAGCCAGAGATGACTTGGTCAGGCTCAGTAACCCAGAGCAGTGGCTGGGATATTCCTGCCCCATCACTTCCCCTCTGTCCATGATAATGCAATCCGTTACTGTCAGAAATAGCTGTGCAAACAGAGATTGCCCGAGAAATGGTCCTTGCTGCCAAACCCCAAACCTGCCCACCCTATCCCAGCCTGGGATTTCACAGAATGGTTGAATGATTCATTCAACCATGGACTATCTGCACAAACTCACACACTGTTCACACACAGTCTATGTTCACACACATACTTCGTTCATACACTGTCTCCACACACACTCCATCTATACACACACACCTAGTCTCAGGAAACCAATCCCAGTCTACCGAGTCGCTCAACATCGCTGAGTCCCACCACTCCAGGTGATACCCTGGTGAATCTCCTCTGCATCCTCTGAAGGAAGGATATGGGTTGCAATGAAGGACTCTCTTTCTCAACCTCTGCCTTCGCCTGAGGCATGGTGACCCTCAGGTTAAACCACCACCAGTCATCTCTCTAATAAGAGAGCAGCTCAGTCATCTTCTAGGGCTATGGGGACTTTAGTTATACAGTGGCAACCAGAACTGCACATAATATTCCAGTTATGTCTTCTCTGCTCTTGTATTCAAATGCCTTCACTAATAGATGCAAGTATCCCATATGCCTTTTTAACCACCTTATCTACCTGTCTTACTGCCCTGATGGACCCATGGGCATACACACCAAGGTCCCTCTGATCCTATGTACTTCTTAGGGTCCAACCATTCAATGTGTCCAGCCTAGTCTTGTTTGTCCTCCAAAAATGTATGAGTTTATAATTTTCAGGATTAAACTCCTCTTTGTTATTGCTCTGCCCTTCAGATGAACCTGTTCATATCATCTCGTAGTCTAAGGTTTTCTTCCTCATTATTTACCACAATACACATTTTTATGCCATTATAAACTTAGCGATTGTACCCCCAACATTCTTGTCTAGATCATTAACGTATACTACAAACAGCAAGGGAGCCCACACCGAACCCTGTGCTAGGCAACCGAGCACAGTCACAAAATCAATCTTTGACCATTGCCATCTACAACACATTAGTGTCCTTCAGTCATCCGGAAGCTGTTCTATGGCCAGACACAATTTGAAAATTACTGTCACACACTTTCCACTCACATGTGGGAACCTTCTCACATTCACATTCCATTCACACGCAGTGTACACACTCAAACTCCTCTCTCACACACACTGCCATCATTCTCTCTCACACACAATCCTCTCACACCCAGTCTACACACACACACTCCACTCACACCCCAATAACACCTGGTTTACACACTCGCATGCCACTCACACCTGGTTTACACACTCAAACTCCACTCACCTGATTTACACGCTCACTCTACTCATCCAGTTTACACACTCGCACTCCACTCACACCTGATTTACACACTCCCCACTCACACCTGGTTTACACACTCACTCTACTCACATCTGATTTACACACACTCTACTCACACCCAGTTACACACTCACTCTACTCATACCCAGTTTACACGCTCGCACTCCACTCTCAGCTACTTCACACACACCCGCCCGGTGTACACACTCCCGCTCTGGTCTCAGGACGTTCCCACCGGGCGCTCGCTCCGTTTTGCCGGTTCCTGGTTCCCCAGAAGTCGGTTCTCCCCGAGTTCCGTCTCTCTCCGTCTGTGTCTGTGTTAGAGCAGCGTCACCAGCTCCATGGGAACGGGGAACCCCACCCCCA
>NW_025202183.1:0-4324 GCF_004010195.1 Chiloscyllium plagiosum
ATTAGGGAGCACAGTGTGCACTGCCTCTGAAATGCCTCCCTTACTGAGAATACACTCTCAGCATTCACCTTTCTCAGTTACCATCTCAATTTATTATCAATTCTGTGTCATATGATCCTGCCCCAGTAACTACCTGATGAAGAAGGAGGGCTTTGAAAGCTTGTACTTCCAAATAAACCTGTTTGAATCTAACCTGGTGTTGTGTAATTTTTAACTATGGCCATCTCAATGAGGTGCCATCTCAGACTGAATCAGCTGAATTGTTGTTCGTTCATGATTTGAGAAGCTTAAAGCCTAATCTTCAATCCCCAGCACAAAGCCCATTCTCTCTGCATCGTTATGAGACAAATACCTCAGAGAGACACTGACAGGCTGCACTAAGTAACATACACAGGTAGCACTGAGTCACTGAGTAACATGCTCACACTCCATGCTGCCTGTAGGTGTCTCAGTGTGAGCATGTCACTCAGTGCTGCCTGTACGTGTCTCTCTGAATGTGGGTGTGTTACTCAGTACTGCCTGTAGGTATCTCTCTGAATGTGGGTGTGTTACTCAGTGCTGCCTGTAGGTATCTCTCTGAATGTGGGTGTGTTACTCAGTGCTGTCTGAAGGTGTCTCTCTGAATGTGGGTGTGTTACTCAGTACTGCCTGTAGGTATCTCTCTGCATGTGAGCATTTTACTCAGTGCTGTCTGAAGGTGTCTCTCCAAGTATGGGAGTGTTACTTAGTGCTACCTGCAAATGTCTCTCCGAATGTGAGTGTGTTTGTCAGTGCTGCCTGCATGTGTCTCTCTGAATAACACACACACTCAAACTCAAACTCAAACCTCAGAGAGACACCAGCAGACAGCATTAAGTAATACACTCACACTTAGGCAGACACACAGCCTACAGTGTCTGTGAAAGACCGAACATCATTTTCAGGTGCTACCCAGCATGCAGCAGAGAGTGCACAGTGCAATCCCACCAGCTGGGTTTGGACCACAGAGTGACGAGGGAATGCCTCAGATTGTAATTATTGAGTCGCAACAGCTTTCAGTTTCTGTTCTGTTTGGAATCATTTAACCTCCACAGATTCCAGATCAAAGGGATCATTTGAAAGTGATTGGTGAAAGTATCATCTACAACTGATGTGTTATTGATTGACAGGCCAATAGCTCATTGTGACAATGACTTGCTGAAATGCAGCCAATCAGCTAAGGACAGTTGTCCATTTCCAAAGTACACAGACAGCATTGCCCTTTGATGTGAAGGGCACTGCTTGTCACTGGCCACCCGGGTGTTTCCTTTCTTCCTGGTGGTGGAAACTGAATATAGATTCATGCACCTTGTGTTTTCACTGTGTCTCACACCTGCACACACACACACACAACATGGGGGCTGGGGAAAAAATAAGCACTACCGCAGTTAGGTGATAGTGTGGGGGAAAAACAATAAAATAAACAGGAATGTCAGAGGTTCTGTTCACTCTGAGAGCTAGCTCTGAGGAAGCTGGAAACCAAAAAAAAATCCGAAGTACACAGACAGCATTGCCCTCTGATGTGAAGGGCACTGCTTGTCACTGGCCACTTGGGTGTTTCCTTTCTTCCTGGTGGTGGAAACTGAATAAAGATTCATGTACCTTGTGTCTGTTGTGGTTCTGTTCACCGAGCTGGAAGTTTTTGTTGCAAACGTTTCGTCCCCTGGCTCGGCGACATCATCAGTGCTTGGGAGCCTCCTGCGAAGTGCTTCTTTGATGTTTCCTCCGATGTTTATAGTGGTCTGTCCCTGCCGCTTCCAGCTATCCTTAGTAGCCACACACGCAGACAACAAGCAACATGAATTTGATTGGGACAACACTACTATCATAGGGCAAGCCAGACAGAGAACAGCCAGGGAATTCCAAGAGGCATGGCATTCATCCACAAACACCATCAACAAACACATCGACCTGGACCCAATATACCAACCACTACAGCGGACAGCTGAAACTGAGAACCGGAAGTGGCAGGGATAGACCACTATAAACACCGGAGGAAACATCAAAGAAGCGCTTCGCAGGAGGCTCCCAAGCACTGATGATGTCGCCTAGCCAGGGGACAAAACGTTTGCAACAAAAACTTCCAGCTCGGCGAACAGAACCACAACAACGAGCACCCGAGCTACAAATCTTCACACAAACTTTGAACCTTGTGTCTCTCACTGTGTCTCACACCTGTAAACACACAACATGGGGGCTGGGGAAAAAATACGTCCAAAGCACACAGAGACAGAGACCCAATATTCTTTATCTTTATTCCCTTTTCCAGATTGACATTGATAGAAAACAGACTGCAATTAACAGCCCAGAGAGAGGAAGCTGCACAAATTCGCAGCCACAATGGAGCTTGAGGAAAACACTTGAGGAGATTTTCTCAATAATGTGAGAATCCTGTCCCTTTAAATAGTGACAAGACCTTAAATTGGGACTGATGGCTGAGCAGGAAGGAGATCTGGTTTACTGAAGCAGAGACTTCTGAGGTTCACATTGTTTTTGTACAGCTGACAGTCTTCAGTATCTTCGAGAGGTTTGACTTGGCATCACAAGTCAACCCTGTCCCTATCACACGCTCCGAGAACAGGGACAGCATACGGTTTGACACAGCATAAAGGTCTCTCTATACTATCGCAACAACCTGTCTTCACTACAGAACCTCATAATTTGCCCCGAGCAGTCCTGAGATGGAAGAGACTGGAAATTCAGTGCTGACAATGATCATTGTCCTGCCAGCTCAGCCCAGTTCTATCTTAAAGTTGTGTCTCCTCTGTGGACTGCCTCAAACACTCTACACACATTCTGATCTCCTGATGCACTTGCTGAGGGGAGAGGGGAGGGTCACGTGGGTGAGGGCACAGGAGAAGCGAGCGTTGGACTCCCAGTCAGACCCAGAGAGGGTCAGCAGGCTGCTGACACTGTAGATGCTGTCCGAAGCTCGCAGGTAGTTGCTGGTCTGAACCCCGTCCGAAATGACTGCACCGTCCTTCTTCCACTGCACCTCCAGCTCATCGGGATAGAAGTGATTGGCAAGGCACACCAGGGTGGCAGTGGTCTTGGCATTGCCCTCATCCCGGGAGGGGGGGGCAGCAGGGTGAGCTTTGGCTGATGGTTCTCACGGCCTGAAAGACAAGAGAAGTAATTTTAATCCCTGCCAAACAAATGGATTTTGACTCTCAGCATATTCACTGGCAATACAATCTTATTGAACATTTGTAGTCAATACAGAATAAACCAGACAAAAGAACAGACATTGTTCACATTGCTTCTTGGGATTTGAGTGTCACTGGCAGGGCCAGCCATTTATTGCCTATCCCTAATTGCCCTGAGAAGATGATGGTGAAAGAGAAGGGATAGTTTTGGACCATCGTTTATGGAATGAATGTGGGCAGCTGGAAGGGCTATCAATGGGGGAGCATTTCAGTGACAGTGATCAGAACCCAGTGAGATTGAGAGGAGGGATGAAAATGGAGAACCATGGAGCAAGTGTAAAAGTTTTCATTGGCGAATGAACTATTTTACTAAACTGTGTGGTGATTTAGCAAAAGTGGACTGGCACCAGCGACATGATGGGAAATCAGTGTCAGGGCAGTGGAAGCCCTCGAAGGATGAGACAGAGATCGTTCAGAATCTGTTCCCACAAGGAGTAAGGGTGTGACTCCCAAATCTAGACTCTCAGCCTGGGATATCAAAAGGCAGCCAGAGTAGGGAAGACCAAATAGGGAAGGTGATGTTGGTTATCTGGAGTTCAAACCTGCAGAAAGCTGAGAGGAGAATAGAGGATGCAGGGATGAAAGATTAGATTAGATTAGATTACTTACAGTGTGGAAACAGGCCCTTCGGCCCAACAAGTCCACACCGACCCGCTGAAGCGCAACCCACCCATTCCCTTACATTTACCCCTTTACCTAACACGACGGGCAATTTAACATGGCCAATTCACCTGACCTGCACATCTTTGGACTGTGGGAGGAAACCAGAGCACCCGGGGGAAACCCACGCAGACACAGGGAGAATGTGCAAACTCCACACAGTCAGTCACCTGAGTCAGGAATTGAACCCGGGTCTCTGGCGCTGTGAGACAGCAGTGCTAACCACTGTGCCACTGTGCCGTCCACTGACAGGATGAAGTATGTCCAAGTGAATCAGGGTAATCCCAATGAACAAGTGGATTGGGAGTCATGTACTGACATGGATTGGGAACTGGTTGGCAGACAGGACAGAAACGACAAGTCTTTTTCTGAATGGCAGGTAGTTACCAGTTGTCGTACCACAGGGATCAGTCCTTGGTACCTAGTTATTCATAATATAT
>NW_025202183.1:4544-6127 GCF_004010195.1 Chiloscyllium plagiosum
TTTCTACCTATTGCTCAGATAATGAAGGAATGTCTCTCATCAGTTTGAAGCTGGAAGTCACATGTGTGTGGAAGTGGAAGATGTGGTCATGGTGATTAATGAATGCGGGTCAGTAAGGTGGTTAAGAAGACACATGGGGTACATTTTTTATTTTTTTTTCCCCTAATGGAATGAGGGCATTGCTAGATCGGCAGCATTTATTGCCTATCCCTAATCACCCAGACGGCAGCTTAAAGTCAACCACATTGCTGTGGGTCTGGAGTCACATGGTAAGGATGGCAGTTTCCTTCCCTAAAGGACATTAAGGAATCAGATGGCTTTTTCCTGACAATCAACAATTGTTTCATGGTCATCATTAAACTCTTAATTGCAGATTTCTTTTATTGAATTCAAATTCCACCATCTGCTGTGGCAGGATTCTAACCCTGGTCCCCAGAACATTAATCTGGATCTGTGGATTAACAGCTCAGCAATAACACCATTAGACCATCACCTCCCTCATCTCATTTTTGTTTGAGAGTGAAATCAAGGAGTTTGTTTATTCTGGAACTGTTTGAAGCCCCAGTTAGAGCACAGTGAGAGAACAGTGTACGGCTCTGGTCACCACATTACAGGAAGGATGTGATCCCACTTGAGACGGGGACAGAGGAGGATTTTTCAGGAATGGGGAGTTTAAGGAATGATTGGTTTGGCTGGGACTGTTTTCTTTGGAACAGAGGAGGCTGAGGTGAGATTGATTGAGATGTGTAAAATGATGAAGGGCCTGGATAGAGTGGATAGGAAGGACTGATTCCCATCAGTGGAGAGGGCAGTAACCATGGAGAGAGATTGAAATGATTTGGGGGCAGGATTAGAGGGGAGTTGTGGATGTTTGTTTTCACCCAGAGGCTGTTGGGATCTGAGACTCTCTGTCTGAAAGGATGAAAAAGGCAGAAATCCTCATCACATTGAAAAATCACTTGGATATTCACTTGAAACATCGAAACCTCCAGAGCTATGGAACAAGAGCTAGAAAGTGGGATGGAGCTCGATACATCATTAACGAAAGTCTGATCACCCACAGATCAGAAGAACTTTATCCGATAACATTGGAGCAGACATGGATCCACACACTTCAGGAAAGAGTCACATTGGGTGTCTATGTGGAAGGTTCCAGATTACATTTCAAACCTTGCTGCACACCAGTGGGCTGAGGTCAAGGGTGAGGCTACAAAGAGTCTCAGTGTCCCAGGGTCAACCCTCCGAAAAAACTCTATGACCCCTGGAAGGTGAGAGTGTGCAGATAATGGGTGAGGGTCAGGATCAGGGGACTCCAAACATAAAGAAAGACTTGCATTTGTGTAGCACCTGTCACCAACTCAGGATGCCCCAATGGCTCTTTCCAGCAGGCTATGCACAGCAAGATCCCAAACGCATTATGATAATTTGCCGGAAAATAGATTTTTTATTGATTTTGACTGGGGGATAAATATTGACTAGGGACACCAGGGGGGAACTGCCTGCTTTTCATCCAATAGTGCCATGGAATTGCATCTTTTGCAACTGAAAGACTCGCAGTTCATCCAAAAAAAAGGAATAGCTCC
>NW_025202183.1:6189-7632 GCF_004010195.1 Chiloscyllium plagiosum
GGGCATTGATCAAGTGAATAGAGAATATATTTTGGTCAGAGTGAAGGAGTCCAGAACTAGACAGCACAGGTGAAAAGTATCAGGAGAACAATTTAAACGGGAACTAAGGCATAACTTTTTCCTGCAGAGGGTGGTACATTTTTGGAATGAGCTGCCAGAGGAAGTGGTGGAGGCTGGTATGATAACATTTAAAAGGCATTTGGATGGGTTTATGAATAGGAAGGGTTTTGAAGGATATGGGCCAAATGCTGACAAATGGGACTAGATTAATTTAGGTAATCTGGTCGGCATGAACAAGTTACACAGAAGGATCTATTTCTGTGCTGTACATCTCTCTGACACTATGACTCTATGTCTCTGTGGTTGGCATGGATGAGTCAGATCGAAGAGTCTGTTTCCATGCTGTACATCGCTGTGACTCTAATTGTGTTTCAATCAAGCCCTCACTACCTCAGACTCTCCCAAAGACAGTTACACTTTGCTTGAAAACCAGTCACTGTTGCAATTTCAGGAAAGGGGCAGACAATTTCTACACAACAAGATCCCACTGGAAGCAATGAGATCAAAGAGCATTATTCATGATTTTGGTTCAAGAATAAATATTGTCCTGAACTCAACCCAAAGAGAAAGTAATTTGGTTCAGTTGGATGGAAAATGAGAAAATGGAAGGTAAAGGAGAAGGTAGAATTGTTGGTTTGTGATGGGATTGATTGTTACCAGAAAATAAAGGGAAGGGACGGAAATTTTGAATATCAAAAGAAACATAAAAATGCAGGGAAATCAAGAGTAGAACAAACTTAAAGAGTTTGTATCTAAATGCAAGAATCATTCTGAGTAAGGGAGACAAAATGATGCCACTAATCAAGGTCAATTGAGTTTCCAAGGAATAAAAACTAATTAAAGTGGAGGAGGCCTCAGGAGAGGTTATTCAAGTTTCCAGAAGACATAATGGGACAGAGAGTGTGGAAAGGATCAGGTATCGAACGTAAAGCACAGCAGATAAGGGGACAATGATGGGAAGGAGGGCAGTCAATGCAGGACTGAGGGAGTTGTACTTAAATACACACAGTGTACACAATGAGCTTGTAGTGCAGATTGAAACTTGTAGGTACGATGTTGTGGGTATCACAGAGACATGGCTGTAAGGGGATCCGGGCTGGGAAGTAAATATCAAAGGATCCATGTCCTATCAAAAGGACTGACAGATGGATAGAGGGAGAAGAGTTGCATTGTTAGTAAGAAATGAAATTAAATCAGTAGCAAGTAGGGATATAGAGTCAGAAAGGGTAGAATTTGTGTGGGTAGAGTTGACGAAGCACAAAAAATAAAGAATTTGATGCAAGTTATGCAGTAATCAGGGTGTGGGGAAGGAAATCAGTCAGGACGTTATGGCAGACTCCAATGGATAGATGGACTGGGTAGCACGTCACAAGAAAAGGATTT
>NW_025202184.1:0-7632 GCF_004010195.1 Chiloscyllium plagiosum
GTGATAAAGCAGGTTCTTTTTTTTTAAAAAAAAAAGATGATTTGTAACAGAACACAGATGAAATAATGAAATTGTAGCACAAAAAATTTGAAGAATCACTACAAAATGTAACTTATTCTGATCTCAGTAAGGATTCTTTTCATCCACATAAACAGCAACTCAAGTTATCTTTCAGGAGCTAGCTGTGCCTTTGAAACTATTTACAATAGTAATAACTTCTAGTTAAATATTTGGTAAATAATCATGGACACAGATTTCAATGTAATTATAAAACCTTAAAGAGATGCCTGGCATGTCTTGTCTAATTCGCTAAGAAAAAGATTAACCGTAGATTTAATAAAAATATTACGAATTTTGTAACAGAATCAACTTTTTAATGTAAAATGTGATCACCGAATTTGATATGAGATAGCCTGCCCAATGGAGAATAGAATTTATGCAATCCTTCAAGATAGACACAGAGGGATATGACTAAAAAGAAAACAGCCCCGAACTTTGGAATGCATTATAGAAAGAGCCCAAGGACTAGAGATAACAACAATCGTTAAACATCCGAAACAAATAAGAAGCTCGGGCTGTCTATGCGAGTGTCCATCATTGATCAGTTGTTTTACAAGACTGGTTCTGCAGAAGCGGGGTGGAGGGCACACTGACAAAGCTGTGTACGATATTGCAACACAGAACTTATAAAAATACTGTCTTTTTACTGTAAAAATACTGTCTTTTTACTGTAAAATCGAAGTGTGTCATTGATTTGCCGTCTGCTCTGAGCTCAAGATTAAGTAAAGGATTGTCTTCTCACGTCAAAGCCAGATTCGAGGAAGATCCTTTGGTATTCTGCCAGCATTAACTAGGTTTTGCTTGAATTAAAGTCCATTCCGTGCCTGTGTCTTGTCTGCCTCCAGTCTAGGGAGTCTTTGTCCCTAGCTGGGGAATCTCGCTCCTACAATAAGCAAGGACATACAGATCATAGGGTAAAGGAAAAACTTGGACTGAGGCATACAGGCTACACCAGAAAGGGCATGCTATAGGCAACATCAATGTGAGCAAGATCAACATTATTTGAAGTTAGAGAGTCCATTCCTTCGTTTAATAATGGCTGGGAAGATGCTGTTCATGAGCCGCTGGTTTGTGTGTTCAATCTTCTGTATTGTCTGCATGATGGAAGAAATTGCAGGAGATCCAGGGTGCGATGGGTCTTTGATAATGTTGTCAGCCTTTCTGCGGCAGTGAGCTGTGTAAATGGAGGCAGTGGATAGGACAATGGATGGCATGGGCTGTGCACACAAACTTCTGTCATTTCTCTTACTGTCCTGGGCAGGGCTGTGGCCACACCAGGTCATTATGCACGCAGATACTTTGCTGTCAATGGTGCATTTGTCGACATTGGTGAGGGTCCTTGTGGACATGTCAAATGTCCTGAACTTCCAGAGAAAGGAGGGTCGTTGTTGTGCCATCTCGGCTGTCACATCTACATGGGAGATCGGTTATCGTCACTCCAAGCAACTTAATGCTTTCCACTCTTTCAACTTCAGTTCCATTGATGCAGATGGGGTCATGTTCTCCTCATTTCTTTCTGAAGTCATTGATCAGTTGGTTAGTTCTGCCGAAGTTGTAAGAGAGGATGGTCTCAGTGCAGCACATCACTAAGTCCTCTATTTCCGTTCTGTATTTTGACTTGCCATCATTACATACCTGTCCTACTATGATGGTGTCATCAGTGAACATGTAGATGGCATTCGTTCAAAATTTAGCAATACAGTCGTGGATGTACAGGGGTATAGTTGGGGGCTGAGGACACATCTTTTGTGATTTCAGTGTTGAATGATATTGTGGAGGAGACACACTTACCTATTTTAAGTGATTGTGCACTGTAGGTCAGAAAGCTGAGGATCGAATTTCAGAGGGCGGAGCCAAGACTAAGGTCAGGGAGGTTTGTGATTATTCTGAAGGGAATAATGGCGTTAAAGGTGAACCTATAGTCAATGAGCAGGAATCTGACGTGGGTGTCCTTGTTGTCCAGATGTTCCAGGGATATGGCACCCGCTATGGACCCATTCCACTGGTATGAAAATTGTAGGGGATCGAGGCAGGCTGGGAGACTGGAACTGCTGTGGGCCATGACTAGCTTCTCGAAGAACTTCACTCCGGTCAGTCTCTTGCGCTCTAAAGAGAAATGTCCCAGCTTATCCAACCTCTCTCTATGACTCAGACCCTTGAGTCCTGGCAACAACCTTGTAAATTTCCAGTTTAAAATCATCCTTTCTCCAGGAAGGTGACCGAAACTGAACACAATGCTGAACCTGGAAATATCTGGAACTGTAAGTTTTACTCTGCTGCCAATTATTATGCTGCTGTGATATTGTTTTTTTTTTGTGTGTTATTCTGAACTCTTATTATTCATTGAATCCTCTGACGGCAATCCCCTCGGGTGAACGTCCTCCTGACTGCGTGAATTTGAATCAATCTATTTTGTTTGGACTGATATTTTGAGGCAACTGTATATCAGAAAACAGGAAGAGATAATGGATGACTGTGCAGTGTGTGTCCTTTACTGGACCAGCTTGTCTCTCCAGGCACCTAAAGCTTTTATTGTGGGCCAGAGTACCTCAGAATCGTTACATCACAGAAGGAAGCTATTTAGCCCATTGTAGGTCCATGCACATAGAACATTACAGCTCAGTACCTACAACATCCTTCAGCACTGCCGACAGATCCATTGACCTTACGGCCAACCGTAAATTTACAACTCATCCTTCTATACCCTCATTAAGGTCATTTTCAAAAGGACAAAGAACAGTCACTCCAAAGCAGTTCCTTACAGTATACCACCAGCAACTAAACTCAAGGATGAACATTCCACATCAACTACCACCTTCTCTCTGCTTTCAGCTAGCCAATTTGTGATCCAAACGCTAAATCACCCACAATTCCACATCTCCATATTTTCTGGGAGAAAGTAAGGACTGCAGATGTTTGAGATCAGAGTCGAGAGTGTGATGCTGGAAACGCACAGCAGGTCAGGCAACATCCGAGGAACGAGGAGAAAATGAAGACTGCAGATGCTGCAGACCAGAAAACTTATTATTGATGAAGGGCTTACAAGATAATCATCAACTAGCATGCATCTTGGACGCTTCTTTTCCAACACCACACTCTCCATATTTTCTTCAATAGCCGACCATGAGGGACCTTATCAAACGCTTCACTGAAATCGATATACTTCACTTTACCCTCATCCACCTGTTTGGTCACCTTCTCAATGAACTCAGTAAGATTTGTGAGGCATGACATACCCTTCACAAAACCTTGTTGACTATTCCTAATCAAATGATTCCTTTCTAGATGATAGCAAATCCTGTATCTTATAATCCTTTCCAACACTTTATCCACAACCAAAGTAAGACAGGTATATAATTACTGGGGTTGTCTCTTCTCAATTTCTTGAACAAAGGGACAACATTTGCTGTCCTCCAGTCTTCTGGCACTATTACTGTAGACAATGGCGATGTAAAAATCCGAACAGATGGCTTTATAAACTCCTCCCTAGCTTCTCACAGAATCCTAGGATAAATCCCATCTGGCCCAGGGGACATATCTATTTTCACACTCTCCAGGACTGCTAACATCTCCACGTTACGAACTTCAATCTCGTTTGTCCAATAACCTGAATCTCAGTATTGGCCTTGACAGCATTTTCTTTTTTCCATTGTGAATACTGATTTAAATATAAATTTATAGCCTGTACTATCTCCTCAGACTCCACACAGAACTTAACACTACTGTCCTTAATTGCCATTAATCTTCATTTGGTCATTCTTTTATTCGTGACAAAACTGATAGAAAGCTTGAGGGTTTTCCACGATCCTACTTGCCAAAGACTTCTCATGCTCTCTCCTGGCTATTCTTAGCTCTTTTTTAAAGTCTTTCCAGGCTAACTTGTAACTCTCAAGCATCCAAACTGAGCCTTCACGTTTCATCTTGAAATAAGCCACCGTTTTCCTCTTGACAAGAGATTCAACTGCTTCAGTAAACCACAGCAGTCTCACTCGACCACTACCTCCTTTCCTGAGAGGTATATACTTGTCAAGGACCACAGTAGCTGTTGTTTGAAAAAGCTCCACACTTAAACTTTACCCATCCTCTGTAGTTTCCTTGCCCATCCTATGCATCCTAAAACCTTTCCTAATCGCATCATAATTGCCTTTCTCCCAGCTATAACTCTTGTCCTGCGGTATACACCTGTCCCTTTCCATCGCTAATGTAAACATTACTAAATTGTGGTCACTATCAGCAAAGTGTTCACCTACCTCCAAATCTAACACCTGGTCTGGTTCATTACTCAGTACCAAATCCAATTTGGCCTTGTACCTTGTTGGCCTAACTACATACTGTGTCAGGAAACCATTCTGCACACATTGGGCAAAAACTGACCCATATGAAGTAATTGAACTGCAGCACTTCCAGTCAATATTTGGAAAGTTAAATTCTTCCATAACAACTACTCTGTTATTTTCGCTCCTATTCAGTATCATCTTTGGAATCCTTTCCTCTACATCTCTGGACCTTTTCAGACGGCAATAGAAAACTTTCAACAGGATGACCTCTCCGTTTTTGTTTCTAACCTCTTCCCATACGACCTCACTCGATGAGTCCTTATCAAGCATCTTTTCTACCAACGTAATGCTGTCTTTGATTTTCAATGCCACCCCGCCCTCCCCCACCCCAACCCCCACCCCCGACACACTTTTAGTAACTTCCTTGTTCTTATTGAAAAATCTAAACCCCGGACCCTACAAAGATCAGTCCTATCCCTGCTCTATCCATTTCTCCAAAATGGCCACAACATCAAGCTGTACAACTGCACAATTTGGAAACAGGGATGTTAAACGAGGGTGAGTTGGATAGATCACAAGACAGCATGAGGGGTGATAGACAGGAACGGACAGAAAATGGATGTTTTATTTAGAAATTCTCACGGACGGTAAGGTCTTTATCTATTGCCATACCGTATGAGCACTGTGCGGGTACTGGCTGTGGTCCCAGAGCATTTATTGCCAATAATATCACAGAGCTGAGTTGCTGACAGTTAAACAGAGTCCAAAAGGCCAAGTGATTTTTTTCTCATAAGTGAGAAGGTGATTTAATTTAAATAGACTGGATGAACAGCAGCTGGAACCGAGAACCCCCTCAATACTGAGATACTGCGCCAGACAATCTCAATGAGGTGGAACATTGACAGAGGGGGAATTAGCATCTCAGCTGTGGGCCAAATAATGATTGATAAAGATTACACATAACTTCTGTGGTTTTGTAACACACATTTCAATTTATGTAGCTCAATATCATGAGTGTATCTTATTTCTTTGTACTTTAGTACGGACAGAAAATCATTTTGTCCCCGTATTTTGTGTTCAATAAACAAATTGACTCCTCATTCCTCACTATAGATGTATCCTTGAATCTGTTCTTCATATGAGTTATAAAGAGTAACATTCCAATACTGATGACTGAGGAATAGTATTGTCCCTCCCTCCAGTCTGAACTGCCATGTCCCACGATTCTCTCTGTTTTCTGTCTCCTCCACAACGCCATAATCACACTGTAATTGAAGTCCAGTAAATGACACTTCATCACAGTTCACTAACATCAATAGCACAGGCCTCATCTGCCTCTCTCTAAATCTGGAATAACAATCTGAATTGCATTTGTCACGTTCAATTCTCCGTTAACATATCCATGCCATTTGTCTGTTACAACCCCACGTTTCTCAGACACACATTCGTCTCAGGTCATGAATTATAAAAATTGTCTCAATGTTTAATTGAAATTATGATGCTTGATCAATAGTTCCAGGATGTATGTTTCTATTTATAATCAGAGATGCACGTTTACGTTCTGATAAACTTATGGCATTACTCCTGCATCCAAGACGGATTTAATGGTTACACTCAATTGATCTACCGGCCTCAAGATTTGTTCCATCTGTCACCCTCACATAGCCCATCCAGAAAATGACAGTTTGAATCATTGTTTTGAATTTGAATAAAACAATATTGGATTGAAAGGCGTTGGCTGGAGCTAATTGTTCAGTGGCTGTGATTGATGTCAGTCTCCGTGGATCCGAGATGTGTCACTGGAGGGTTTGCCTCTTCTATTAATTAAGGACTCGGTTCAATGTGTTATCCCAGTGTGGGCGGGAGCATCAATGACTGGACTAACAGGGATCAGTAGCTCGAGAGACAGGGGAGGAGAGATAAGAATCTGAGAACATTAGACTGGAATGTTCCATTCTTGGATCAGAATCTGAGAACATTAGACTGGAATGTTCCATTAGTGGATCAGAATCTGAGAACCTTAAACTGTAATATTACAATAACAGACAGGAGTTTATCCTGGTTTCTTTACTACCTTTCTCAGCCTTGAATATAATTAGCATCACGGATCGAAGATATCTTTTGGATTATACAAGTTGGTTACTATCCCATCCTCGTAATAGTTGGTGTGCCTGGTAAGTCATTCCATCTGACCATTAAGCTGAGTCGAACTTAATTGCTGTTCATATTCAAATTAAGCTGAGTCGAACTTAATTGCTGTTCATATTCAAATTTTAAAATTTGGAAGTCATCATTTTCAGATACAGTCAAAAATTTTATTCCTTACTGATTATAACTAGCAAATTACTATTCTCAGCTTACTCAACAATACACGAGGAGAAACCAGACTGTTCTTAATCTCCATTATCTTTTTTCTTCATTCATAGTTTCATTTCTATATATTCTCCCCACTCACCAATCCTGCCCAAGACCACTATCAGGATATTTCAGTCACCTTCTCAGCCTCAATGCAGCTGCTGAATAATCCATCGTTTGTGTCTTTGGTAAATCCAGATATAACCGTTTCAAGTCCCTTCAAACTATGCTTACGTCACAAAATATTTGCACTTTAGATGGTTAATTTGTCCTCTCCACAGAATCTGTCAGATAGACAAACAGTGCATGGTGGTCAAGACACTTAGTCATAATCAAGCGGCACAGAATAATAATCTTTTGGCGTCTCATGAAGGAAGTCGATGGAATGCATATGAAATCATCACCACTAGTTTTCCACAGAAGCCTATCTGTTTGCCTCATGTCCTTTTGGAGAAGGCAATGGGTTATCCTTTCATGTTCAGGTCTTGCCTGATGCACATTTAAGAAGGCAGTGCGTCGTACTTCTCTGGTCAGGTCTCTGTTTAAATGCAAATTCACAGCAGTTTGTTTTACTATTTACTGTCCTGTGGAACAGCTGAACCAGCCACTCAGTTCAAGATCGGTATAACATGCTGGCCTGACCAGGGCTGCACACATCCCGTGAGGAAAGAACAGAAGTGAAGGCAGCGCCCTTCCTTTGCCTATTTCCCATAATCCAACAGCTGATTTCCATTCAAGTAGGTGACCATTCACTGTTTTAGGTATATTCTTTGTCATTGAGTCTCTCCCCGAGAGTGGTATCCATCTCGATAGGCACCTCTAGTGCTGGCTTTATTGAGGCTGACCTACAGATGTAAGGATGTTTTACATTCCACATCAGTGGCAAAGGATTGTAAATGAATGGTTACCTTTGTCGCATGAAGGAAATGGAGCCAGCTAA
>NW_025202185.1:0-3197 GCF_004010195.1 Chiloscyllium plagiosum
GCACAGTGGTTAGCACTGCTGCCTCACAGCGCCAGAGCCCCGGCTTCAATTCCCACCTCGGGCAACTGTCTGTGTGGAGTTTGCACATTCTCCCCGCGTCTGCGTGGCTTTCCTCCGGTTTCCTCCCACAGACCAAAGATGGGCAGGTTAGGTGAATTGGCCATGCTAAATTGCCGATAGTGTTAGGTGAAGGGGTAAATGTAGGGGAATTGGTCTGGGTGGGTTGCTCTTTGGAGGGTCGGTGTGGACTTGTTGGGCTGAACGGCTTGTTTCTACACTGTAAGAAATCTAATCATACCCTCATTCTCCCATTCTCTAATTTAACTCCACTGTGCACCAAGTCTTCCATTCAGTATTTCTCTGCAACTATTCTCCCATTTAGTAGTCCGCTGCCAGAATTCTCTAATCTTGGGACCCCTACATCATATCTCCAAATTACCGATCTTGCACATATCTTCCAGTGAGTCGTGAACTGCACCAACTCCCCCATTTCTTGGTGCACTATATTGAATCTGGACCACTAATCCTTTTGCAACATTTGTCCTATTTACTGATTCACTGCCCGTGTCCTCCCATTTGCTCCAATTCTCGAAGTTATCAGCACCCTGCACCAGGTCTTTCGTTTACAGATACCCCACAACAATTCTCCAATTCAGTGTCGCTTAGCACTATTTCCCTCAATTACTGATGTCCTGAACAGGTTCAGTGCTGCCTTACACCAATCCTCATACTGACTGATGCCCTCGCCCAGTTTAGGGGTGTCCTACTCTAAATCCCCCAAAAGGTATTGTCCTGTCCCAATTCTCCCACTTAGTTGCAACACAGCATAACTCACCCATTTAGCACTGAACTTCACTAATTCACCCATTATCTGATGTCCTGTTGCAAATTCTAGTATTTCGATAAGCCCTTTCGAAATTTATCCACTGTAGAGCTTACAGAATTCTTAAATTTAGGCATGTACAAGTTGGACTGAAGGGTCTGTTTCCGTGCTGTACATCTCTAAGACTGTAATTAGTGCTCCACTTCCCTGCACCAATTCTCCCATTTACCAATCCTGCACTAATTCGGGAATTTCACCAACTCACCCATTGAGCTTACCCTGCCCCAGTCCTCCCACTTAGAATTTAATGGCATCTGCATGAAATCTCCAATTATTATTGCCCTGCATCAGTTCCTTCCATTTAGTTGTTCCCTGATACACATCTTCCACGTACGGGTGACCTGCTGATTTTTTAAAAATTTCATTTAGTGATGCACTGAACTGAATCTCCAATTTACCGATGCTTGCAACATTTCTTCTTTTTATTGATTCCCGGGCCCCTATTCCCCAATTTAGATAAGCTCTGCTCCAATTATCCAACATATTGGCTCACCCACCAATTTTATAATGCAACAGATCTCCCATTTATTGTTTACACCAAATCTCCCATTTACTCATACCCCAGTACTAATTCTTCCATTTACTGATGCCCGAGCCCGATTCTACCATTTAAGGGTGCGCTACTCTAATTCTCCCATTTACTGTTGTCCTGCACCAATTCTCTAATTTAGCTCCACTGTGCACCAGGTCTCTAATTAACTAATACCCCACACCAATTCTCTAATTTACTGTTTTCTTCACACCATTTCCCTCAATTACTGACGTCCTGAACAAGTTCTTAATTCAGGTTTGCCTTAGACCAATCCTCACACTGACTGATGCCCTCGCCCAATTTAGGGGTGCCCTACTCTAAATCTCCCAAAAGGTATTGTCCTGCCCCAATTCTCCCATTTAGGGCAACACAGCATAACTCACCCATTTAGTGCTGAACTGCACTAATTCTCCCATTATCTGATCCCCTGTTGCAAATTCTCACACATTTCCATAAGCCCTTTCCCAATTTTTCCATTTAGTCGTTTCTTGCAATGATTCTCCAATTTAGTGGAGAGCTGTCAGAATTCTTAAACTGAGCCGTGGACAAGTTGGACTGAAGGGTCTGTTTCCGTGCTGTACATCTCTAAGGCTGTAATTAGTGTTCCGCTTCCCTGCACCAATTCTCCCATTTACCAATCCTGCACTAATTCGGGAATTTCACCAACTCACCCATTGAGGTTATCCTGCCCCAGTCCTCCCACTTAGAATTTAATGGCACCGACATGAACTCTCCAATTATTGTGGCCCTGAATCAATTCCTCCCATTTAGTTGTTCCCCGATACACATCTTCCACGTACGGGTGCCCTGCTGAATTGTTTCCATTTAGTGATGCACTGAACTGAATCTCCAATTTACCGATGCTTGCAACATTTTTTCTTTTTATTGATTCCTTGTCCCCTATTCCCCAATTTAGACAAGCTTTGCTCCAATTTTCCAATATATTGGCACTCCCACCAATTTTCTAATGCAGCAGATCTCCCATTTATTGCTTCCCACCAAATCTCCCATTTATTCATATCCCTGTACTAATCCTTCCATTTACTGATGCCCGAGCCCGATTCTACGATTTAAGTGTGTGCTGCTCTAATTCTCCCATTTACTGTTGCCATACACCTATTCTCTAATTTAGCTCCACTGTGCACCAGGTCTCTCATTTACTGATAGCCCGCACCAATTCTCCAATTCAGTGTTGCTTAGTACCATTTCCCCAATTACTGACGTCCTGAACAAGCTCTCCATTCAGTTTTGCCTTACACCAATCCTCGTACTGACTGATGCCCTCGCCCAATTTATGGGTGCCCTAATCTCATTCCAGTATCAAGTATTGTCCTGTCCCAATTCTCCCATTTAGTGCTAAACTGAAACTCTCCCATTTGGTGCTAACTGCACCAATTTGCCATTACTGGGTGCCCCGTTCCAAATTCTCTTATTTCGATAAGCCCTTGCCCAATTCTCCCCCGTTCCTTGGAATGATTCTCCAATTTCGTGGTGCACTGCCAGAATTCTAAAATTGAGTCATACACAAGTTGGACTGAAGGGTCTGTTTCCATGTTGTACATCTCTATGATTGTATGACTCTGTTTATGGCTCTGCTGCTCTGCACCATTTCTCCCATTTACTAATCCTGCACCAATCCTGGAACTGCACCAACTCTCCCATTGAGTATTATCCTGCCCAATTTAATGGCACCTGCATGAATTCTCCAATTACTGATGCCCTGCATCAATTCCTTCCATTTAACTGTTCCCTGAAACACTTCTTCCACGTACGGGTGCCCTG
>NW_025202185.1:4071-5607 GCF_004010195.1 Chiloscyllium plagiosum
ATTCTCGCCAAATCACCCATTTACTCATCCCCCTGTACTAACTCTTCCATTTACAGATGCCCGAGCCCGATTTACCATTTAAAGGTGCGCTACTCTAATTCTCCCATTTACTGGTGCCATGCACCCATTTTGTATTTTAGCTCCACTGTGCACCAGGTCTTCCATTTTTTATTCCTCTCCAACACTTCTCCAATTTACTAGTCTGCCACCAGAATTCTCTAATCTTTGCGATCCCTGCATCATATCTACAAATTACCGATCCTACACATATCCTCCCTTTAGTGGTGATCTGCACCAATGCTCCCATTTCATGGTGCACTGTATTGAATCTGGACCACTAATCCTTTGCAACGTTTGTCCTATTTACTGATTCACTGCCCGTGTTCTCCCATTTGCTCCAATTCTCGAAGTTATCAGCACCCTGCACCAGGTCACTCATTTACTGATACCCCACACCAATTGTCCAATTCAGTGTTGGTTAGCACCATTTCCCCCAATTACTGATGCCCTGAACAAGTTCCCCTCACAGTGTTGCCTGACATGAATCCTCATACTGACTGACCCCCTCGCCCAATTTAGGGGTGCCCTACTCTAAATCTCCCATCAAGTATTGTCCTGCCCCAATGCTCCCATTTAGTGTTACACTGCACCAAATCTCCCATTATCTGATGCCCTGTTACATTTCTCCCATTTCCCAATCCTGCACAAATCCTGGAACTGCACCAATTCTCCCATTGAGTGTTATCCTAACCCCCGTTCTCCCATTTCGAATTTAAATGGCACCTGCATGAATTCCCCAATTATTGAAGCCCTGCGTTTTTTTTCATTTAGTGATGCACTGATCTGAATCTCCAGTTAACTGATGCTAGCAACACTTCTTTTTATTGAAGGGAGAAGACAGAAGGTGGTGGGGGAGGGTTGCTTTTCAGACTGGAGGCCTGTGACCAGCACACCAGAACTGCAAAAAGAGGAAGAAGAACACCTATACAATGTATTCGCCAAAAACGGGTACCCCCACAATTTCATCAACAGATGCCTAAGGGAAAGACAACGGAACGAGGACATGCCACAACCCAAAGGACTAGCCACACTACCATACATCAAGAGCATTTCCGAAGTGACAGCCAGACTACTGCGACCACTAAGACTCATAACAGCACACAAACCAACAGCCACTCTCAGACAACAACTCACCAGGGCAAAGGACCCGATACCCAACATGAGCAAAACTAATGTAGTGTTCAAAATCCCGTGCAAGGACTGCACAAAACACTATATAGGACAAACAGGAAGACAGCTAACGATCCGCATCCACGAACCCCAACTAGCCACGAAACGACATGACCAGCTATCCTTAGTAGCCACACACTCAGATGACAAGCAACATGAATTCGACTGGGACAACACTACCATTATAGGGCAAACGAAACAAAGAACAGCCAGGGAATTCCTGGAAGCATGGCACTCATCCACAGATTCTATCAACAAACACATCGACCTGGACCCAATATACCGGCCACTACAGCGGACAGCTGG
>NW_025202185.1:6139-7632 GCF_004010195.1 Chiloscyllium plagiosum
CCAAAGGTTGGAATGCTGGGTGACAGCAATACCTGTTTAAGTCAGGCAGTAGTTCTTTTTCATCTGTTAGGGACACCTAATGACATGGATAGAATTCAGTTTGAAGAGAGCACTGAGTGGAGTGGTACCAAGCATACTTTCTGCATTATTGAGTGGGGATCCAGCTGAAGAAGATTATGGAAAATAAGTTTTCAATTATTTTTGTGGACATTGGAGGATCAACAGAGCTTAGTTCTCATTGTCTCGAGATCAGATCTCCTCTGTTTTAATATATCAAATGGATATTATTTTTACAATAAATCTAAGTATTATACAACATTTTCTTATTCAATATACATATAGAAATTCATTTACTCAGTATTTAGTATTTAAAATGTAAAATACATACAGTTCCCGACTTTGAAATCCACTATAATTACCCAGTTTTAGTCCCTTAATTTAAATCCAAAATTAAGTTTCTTAAGTCGTCCTGACTAGTCATTGCTCCATTATAATGCTATAGGTCGTGAAATAACTGGAGCTGCCTTGAAAGCATTTGTTTATTCAAGTTTAAAAAAAATTCTAATGTATGCATAATGGCCGCATCCAAGGACACATATTAACCATGGGATTTTCTTTTAATGATTTATTACAATCTAATGTTGAACTGAAACTTCAACTGTATTGAGGGAGTGGACTTCCTGAATATGGCTGGCACATCATAATCACCAATGAAACTCATCAGTATTAACATTAAGTGGAAACAAATGAGTCTGAAACAAAAAAAAAAGTTATGTTATTTTCCTCCGTATTAAGCTGATTTGAAATCTAATAAGGTTGGCTTTCATGTAAGGATAACAGAGATTAGTTAGAAACTGACAGTAAGGCAGTCATGACCTGTAAAAAGAACAGGAGTTCATATTTTATTTCATAATCACTGTAAAATCCTTAACCTTAAAAGAAATCATGTTAAATTTCCATAATAGAAATCCGATTCAAAACAGTCCCTGTTCTCAAGCTCCAAGGAACAAAGTACAAACATTCAATCACCAAGTGTGCATTCAAACCCAATCACAAAGGGTTAAACTTTCTACTAGCTGTACAGCTCTTTTTCCTCTCTCTCACACACACCATATCACAGTTTTTAGCTTGGGAGTTTAGTCTGATAAATCCTGGCTGTGGCATCATTGCTTAACCAAGTGTGAAAGAATTGTTACTGCTGGCCAGCCTTATCTTTTAACACATCAAGAAAGAACAACAGCCACCTTCCATATTCCATAAACAAAGAATAATCACCTAAACAAACAAAAAAAGCAACAAAGCAAGACAAGCCAAGCTGAACAGATGCAACAGATACAACAAAACTAATGAGTGGCCAACCATCGAACCTTTGAGTGGGGCAAAGGGATTATTTTGTGAAAAACTGGTGATTCATCCTCTGCCCCTTCCACAAGGCCCCAATAGAACGATGGAGTTGATTGGGGGGGGGGCTTCAGCCCAGCCTAGATTGTTTG
>NW_025202186.1:0-793 GCF_004010195.1 Chiloscyllium plagiosum
CAGTTTAATATCGCCTCATGTTCGGCACAACATGGTGCACTGAAGGGCCCAGTCCTGTCCAGCTCTGTGTTCTATGTTCTATGTTCTGTTATCTATGTTCTATGTTGTGTGTTCCATGCCCTAAAATGAGTTTCCTGTTTAGGGCTCTCACCCGATCGAATCAGGAAGCTCACTGTTGCTGGGTCAAAATCCTGGAATTCTCACCCTTATAGTATTGTGGGTCAACCCTCAGCACATGGACTGCAGTGGGTCAAGATGGCAGCTCACCACCACCTTCTCATGGGCAACTAGGAACAGGCATTAAATGCTGGGCCCGGCCAGCAGTAAAGAAAATCTGCACAACCCAGAGAGTACTTCAAAAATGAGTCATTGTTACAATGTAGCAGTGAATCTATACACAGTGAATTCAGCAATAAGAGAAATGATCAAACAATCTGCTTTCACTGATGTTGGTAAGAGGATAAATATTAGCCAGAAGACCATGGATGACTTCACTGCTTGTCCTCAAAGGAGGGCTGTGGGAAATGTTACACCCAATGAGGAGCGTGGACTGGTGTAGTGTTACCAGCTCATCTGAAGTGGAATTCTGTCAGCCTCAGTCATGTGCTTGATCACGTGACCCTGTGATGCAGAGGTGAGAATATCGTCAAAGAGTCAGGACTGTTACTTGTAGTTAGTGTTGACTGAGGAGGACAGACTTGTCGTGTTCAGAAGATTGATGTGAATGTTTTGTAACTTTGCTTCCAGTCACTTTTTCAAAGAATATTTGACATATTGAATAATTACAAGAAAT
>NW_025202186.1:1894-5744 GCF_004010195.1 Chiloscyllium plagiosum
GACATGTTGCTGTGCAGCACCGCACTACATCGATCTTACACCCGCACCATGTGACAACAGTGTCCAGTTTGTATGAATGGTGTCATCCACAGTGGAATAAAATGAATGGAACGATATTGGTATCATTGACAGTCACACATCACACCCCATGAGACACACATCGACACTTCCTTGGCAAGTCTTCCATATCTAGATTTATTCTCTTTTTCGCGAGCTAATTAACCCTCCCCAAGTTACTCCACCTCACTCTTTCTCTCTCCAAACATAAATTACCTGAGTCCTTTGGTTCAGCACAACACACCATGTTTTTGATAGATTTTGGATTTTACTTTTCTCTTTTTACTTATGTTTCCTTTTAGACCCAAAATCTCCCAGTTTCTGTTTAAAGAATAGCTTCTCCTTTAATAATTATCACCATCGCAACCTCAGGACTGTCTTGCTTCTGGAAGCCTCCCAGCTGGGTCAAAGGTTTAAACATTCTTTATCAGCTCACACAGGCACCATGGAATTAACTCAAAGCTAACAACCTCTAATCTACATTAAACTGAACCAAATCTCCACATTTTTAGACCGTAATACAGAGCGCAGTAGAACCAGCTGGAACAATGCATGACTCTATAAATATGTAAATATATGTATTTGGATTTTGGGAGGGGTCAGGAGTGCCTGGTGGAGGCCCACACAGACACTGGGAGAACATACAGACTGTCACCCAAGCTGGAGTTGGGCCTGGGTCCCTGGTGCTGGGGGGCAGCAGTGCTATGCAGTGTGCCACCGCGCCATCCCAAGGTGAAGCATTAGAGCTGGGAGAGAAATCAGGAAGCACTTTTCACACAAATGACAGCAGAAAAGATTACTGAATCTTTGAAGACCTGAGTGATTAATGTTTGTTGGGAAATTATGATGAGAGAAAAATGGAGTTGAGGAATAGGTCAGCCATGATCTAATTAAATGTTGCCAAAAACTTGCCTCCTGCTTTCCAATGAGTGGTGCTGTGTCACCAACTGCAGCCCAACAATGTCTCTTTCCCTGAACTCTAGTACCATGGCCCCTTTCACCTTCCCATTGCTTTCAGTCAGGACCCTTCCTCAGGATCTGTTGTGCCTTTTCCAGCACCAAGCTTCACCAACTCTGATTTCTCCAGCATCTGCAGGTCCCCATTGTCTCCTTATTATTGAAGTGATTGATGCTGGAAATAAAGGAGATCAGTGATGTGTATACGCCCTGCATGACCTTTCCGTTACTCAGTGTGTGTTGTTACATTGATGATGTGAACCTCCTGATCAACAGGAATATTAGATATTTATCCTCTAACCAACATCACTGACAGCAGATTGTTTGATCATTTCTGCTGTTGTTGAATGTGAGGTCTCACTACCTTGCTGTTCGCTGTCCTGGTCTGGAATACACACACAAAGGAACCTTTAGAAAGTTCGGCAGGAAGTCAGGGTTGAAGTGGACACCAAGCAGGTTAATCAGTCTGGAGCCAGACAAAAGGGATTTCAATTGTGTGAAGAAATGAAAGAATTTGGGATTGTTCCCTTATTCAAAATTGTGAGATGTTTTGATAGATTTGAGAGAAACAAAATCCATTGAGCAGTGAGTCAGTAACCAGAGGTTAGATAAAATCTCTTTACCCATTCCATTCTTAATTTCTCTCCTGTACTTTCTGTATTCTGCTTGGATCGGGACTGAATGATGAAGCTGTCAGTGTGGAGCTGCCCTGCACAGTTGCTGATATTTGCCCCAGGAATGGCAGACAGGGGGAAATCGGTACCCCACACTGCGGGCAGGCTCCTGCTGGATGGGGTGCTGCTGATGCAGACCTTTCTCCAGCTCCAGGGGCAGGAGAGGAGACCCCAAAACCAGACCATGCCAGCCCTGTCTGAGATTCCCACCCGGGTCAGTGCAGTCTCAGCCGCCTGGAGGAATGCCCAGCGCGGTCCGAAGAAGGTCAATGTCCTTCTCCACTCTGCCAGGTTACGTTGCACCATCTTCTCTCCAATACCTCACACTCACTCTGTTTCTGCTCCTGTACCCACCATCCACTAAGGCTCATCCTTTCCCACTCTCCCTATTGTCTGCAACATCTCCCCCACTGGCTGTTATCCAGCCCAACCCCCAACACCACTAACCCTGCATGCCCTCTGCACTGCCTACTCACTCAGTCAGGGCACCATCCCATCTGCACCAACAGCAACAGCTGTGTCACCCACTTTCATCTCCCTTAATACCTGCCTCACTCTCATTCCAGGAGGAGAACAGCCAAAACAGGACAGAAAGACTCAAGGCGGGAGGCAGGCTGCCTGCCATTCGATAGCTCTCCCATGATAAGGAGAGGCTCCTGACTCTGACTGCCCCGAGCAGGCCCTGGACTGGTACTGGAGGCTGCCCCAGACTTACTGCACAGGGAACCCCTGAGAGAAAGCTCTCCGCCTTGACTTGCCTGGGGCCTGCTGACAACTCTGACAACCTTCCTGGCTTTGTGTTTGTGCTCAATGGCAAGGTCAGACAGCAGTGTATGAGCCTGGCTGAGAGAGAAAATGAGCAGAAAATGTGAACTAAAGCAATGGGAGGAGGGATGCTTGCACATCCAAGTTGGCTCCGAGTGAGTAAGTGCTCTGAGAGTAAGTGGAGAGCCTGGAGATGCAGCCTGGTCCAGTCCATGGGCTGGGTGTGTGGCCCTGAATGTACAGGGTCCTTGCTGCAGCGTTACAATGAGAGTTGTCAGTGCACACCAAGGGGCAGCATTGAAGTGCAGAAGGGTCCTGTAAGTGGGCTCGATACATGACATGGGGGTTTTTTGAGGCTGGCACATGTTGGATGCCAATGTCCATGGAGGTGGGGAGCATGTGACTGATGTCCATGGATTGTGCCCTGAGATGTTGATGCCCGGTCTCCATCACGAAGGTCTTTCAGAGCAAGCGGTGAGCTGAATCAACAAGGTGTTCGCTTTGGTTTCGTTGTTGCGTTTTCCCAGAAACTGAGCTTGTTTGTTGTTTTTAGGAACGCATGGGGCTGAATATTAATGAGGCAAAGTGGTGTTTAGCCATCACTAATGCCCATCAATTCCCATCTCCCTGCTGCCCAGTGACTTTTTGCCCATGTCACTTATCAAAAACATGAAAGGTGGAGCAAGACCATCCTGACGTTTAGATGGGCCTCGCTGAATGTATTCCCACAACCATCTGAAATGTACATGCATTGAAAAACACTCACTCCCTCATGGACAGACAGACAGACACACACAATTATTTCATTAACGGAAACAAAGGAAGTAGATCACATTTCTACAATTGAGCTCTTTAAATTGCACATATTGGAAACTGATTTCACTCTTATGGTCCTTTGAATGAATGGGAAAGAGCAATGTTTGAGTTTCCAAAAGAATTCTGGTGTAGTGTTATGGAGATACGTCTTTTTGTTGATGAAGATAGATCTGGCCGTCTTGCTCAATGCGTGAGCTGATTGGTTGTCCTGGCAGGGTATTATTGTTGGTGCTGGATTAGTGGTGCCGGAAGAGCACAGCAGTTCAGGGAGCATCCAAGGAGCATTAAAATCGATATTTTGGGCAAAAGCCCTTCATCAGGAATACAGGCAGAGAGCCTGAAGGGTGGAGAGATAGGTGAGAGGAGGGCAGGAGTGGGGAGAAAGTAGCATAGAGTACAATGGGTGAGTGGGGGAGGGGATGAAGGTGATAGGTCGGGGGGTGGAGTGGATAGGTGGAAAAGAAGATAGACAAGTAGGACAAGTCATGGGGACAGTGCTGAGCTGGAAGTTTGGGACTGGGGTGAGGTGGGGGAAGGAGAAATGATGAAACTGTTGAAGTCCACATTGATGCCCTGGAGTT
>NW_025202186.1:6503-7634 GCF_004010195.1 Chiloscyllium plagiosum
GGAGGTGGAGGAATTGGGAATATGGGATGGCATTTTTGCAAGAGGTAGGGTGGGAAGAGGTGTCATCCAGGTAGCTGTGGGAGTCGGTGGGTTTGTATAAAATGTCAGTGTCAAGTCGGTCGTCACTGATGGAGATGGAGAGGTCCAGGAGGGGGAGGGAGGTGTCAGAGATGGTCCAGTTAAATTTAAGGTCAGGGTGGAATATGTTGGTGAAGTTGATGAATTGCTCAACCTCCTTGCGGGAGCACGTGGTGGCGCCAATGCAGTCAACAATGTAGCGGAGGAAGAGGTGGGAGTGGTGCCGGTGTAATTATGGAAGATTGACTGTTCTATGTAGCGAACAAAGGAACAGGCATAGCTGGGGCCCATACAAGTGCCCATGGCTACCCCTTTGGTCTGGAGGAAGTGGGAGGATTCGAAGGAGAAATTGTTAAGGGTGAGGACCAGTTCGGCCAAACGAATGAGAGTGTCGGTGAAAGGGTACTGTTGGGATTGTCGGGAGAGGAAGAAACGGAGGGCTTGGAGGCCCTGGTCATGCCGTATGGAGGTGTAGAGGGATTGGATATCCATGGTGAAGATGAGGCGTTGGGGACCGGGGAAAGAGAAGTCTTGGAGGAAGTCCCCTTCCTGGACCTCTCCATCTCCATTAATAACGACTCCCCTTCCTGGACCTGTCCATCTCCATTAATGACGACTCCCCTTCCTGGACCTCTCCATCTCCATTAATGACGACTGACTTGACACCGACATTTTTTACAAACCCACCGACTCCCACAGCTACCTGGATTACACCTCTTCCCACCCTACCTCCTGCAAAGTTGCCGTCCCGTATTCCCAATTCCTCCACCTCCACCGTATCTGCTCCCAGGAGGACCAGTTCCACCACAGAATTAAAAATCTCTCGCTCTCAGTCTGGAACATACTGGCCTAGTTTCAACACTCCTCCATAGTGAAGAATTCATAAGAATCACTACCCTCTTAGAAAATCAATTACTCCTCTGTCTTAAATAGGCAACCCCTTTGTAATATGTCAGCAAACCTAACTGAAAAGGAACATCATTTATTATTCAACACCAAAACAGAGCCACTCCTCATGGGGTAGATAGGCTAGTCCCAGCCCGGGACAGACAG
>NW_025202187.1:0-7636 GCF_004010195.1 Chiloscyllium plagiosum
GGGCCAGATAGACTCTATGAAGAATCTTCAACTCCATGGCAAGAGTCTTCTTACAGATCGAAATACTTCTTGCATTTTCACAAATATCATCCCCTGTGTCCGAAGAGATCTGAACCCCCAACTCTCTTTGCAGACCTCAGAAAGGCACAAAGTCTCGACTGAGGGCTACTCTCCAACAAATGATAAAGGGTACTGACAGAGAGTGTGTTCTTAGCACTAAGCACCCTCTTCTCTGTATCGGATTTGTACGGGTCTGTTAAAAGCGTGGTTCTTTTTTGAATAACATCTCTGATCTGATAAAAAGAAAACAGAAGAGATCGCTACTCGGTAGTCTATAGTTACGACTTATTTGATCAAAGGATACCCTTGTTTCTCCCTCAGATAAATCATCAAAGCAAGATACACCCACGAGTTGCCCATAGTTTAAACATGGAATCGAGTATTCCCCCCGTCGGAAACACTGTACACCAAGTTTTGCGATAAGAAATGAGGTTTGGCTATATTGCCCTCGATCGGACACATTGCCCTCTCTACTTTAAATTTTTTGATACTCATTGGGAAATGGCAATACTCCGTAACTCTGTCCTCATTTTGTCTATGAATAGCAGACGAATAAGGAAACACTTTGCGTGAGAAGCTTCAATATCTTACCATATTGAGGCCGAGGCCTCACTAACACCGGGTAACAAAGAGCTTAATTGATAGCTTTTAATATCCGGGCGAACTACTCCCCACAAACTGTGGGGTCGTTTTAATTTGGTTAACTTGATAAGGAGTCGCTTATGGTGACAAGTCAAAGAGCTAAATCATCCATTCAGTCTCCTAAATGTCTATATGGGAAACATCAAATAAAGCATTCACATAGGGTATAGCAAGCAATGGAGGGAATTCATTTTAATAAGAGCTATCCGATCTAGCCAGAATATTGGAAGTGCCTCCCATCTTCTAAGGTCTTGTTTAATTTTGTCAAACAAATGGACAAATTCCACGTTAAATATAAGTTCAAAGATAGGATTAATGAATACACCTAAATAGGGAATATCCCCATAAACCCCGGGACCATTGAAAAAGAAACCAGGTTTCTCCATCGACATCAGGTATTTCCCTAATATTGCCCATAGACATGGCCTCCGACTTTGTAAAATCAATGTTATAGCCGGAAAAGGCACCATTCGAACTGATGCATTGCATGAGTTGAGGTACCAAAACTGTGGGATTTAACAAAAATATTAGACTATCATCTTCAGACAATGTAATCTTACGTGACTTCTCTCCCACTTCTGGGGCAGATAGGTTGGGGTCCCTGCAGATGGCCTTCACCAATGCCTCAATCACCAACGTAAACAACACTGGCGAAAGGGGTCTACTTTGGACTGCCTCTAGCAATATTAATGTTATAGGATCGCACAACATTGGTGAGAAACTTGGGCAGAGGATCGCTTTCAAGGACCATCACCCACTTGATTAAAGCTTTGCCTCGACCCAACCATTCCAATGTATATAAGAGATAAAGCCATTCAACCCAATTAAATGCCTTCTCTGCGTCAAAAGGGATCACTTATACCTATATAATTTGTTCTGGACACGCTTGGACAATATTGAGTAATCTCCTAATATTGTTGGGAGTATCTGCAGCCCTTTATAAGGTGGTGTGGTCCAGTTTGACAATGGAAGGATACACATTTTCCAACCGTAATGTAAGGGTCTCAGACAAGATTTTGAAATCAACATTAAAAGGGAGATGGGCCTATAAGAAGCACAATCTTCCGGTGTCTTCGTTTTCTTAAGAATAAGAGAGACATGAACCTCTCTTAAGGATGGTAGGAGTCAGTCGTGACTGTGTGAGTGACAAACATGGTAAGCATCGGCCCTGACAATAGGTTTATAAATTACACGTAAACCTCACTTGGAAATCCGTCAGGATCTGGCGCCTTTCCGCCCTGAAGCTGCTTTACACCCTCCAGCACTGACAATTAAGGCAAGACACTTACTTGTGGGTTACCCCTGGAATATTCAAGTTCTTGAAGAAAGACTCCATCTTCATCCACAGAACCTCATTATGCTCAGTCTAATATAATGCGGAGTAAAATCTCGGAAATGGTGCTTTAACCTTTATGCGATTGCAGGTAAGGGTTCCAGTACCTTCCCTGAGGCAATGGCTTTGGGGCTCTCTTTTCCACGCAAGATAGGCTAAATACTTGCCCGGCTGATCACCATGCTCAAACAGCCTTTGTTTTGCAGAAGGTAGTTCCTTCTTGGCTGTCTGTGTGTCCGTGGAATTCATTGTACACCGAAGCGTTGTGATCCTCTGCAGCCTAGCCACCGAGGGTCTATCACAGTATGCCCTATCGGCTGCCTTCAACCGTGCCTGGAGCAAGCGTTCCTTGCTGCATGGTCAGAAATGGTAATATTCCCAATTGTACAGAACACCACTGAATCGAAGATTGCTGCAAGGTGAGGAAGAGATCAACCTAGTGCGGCATTTCTGCGGGTTAAAAGGAAAAGGAAAATCCGTATGCATGAGGTGGATCTGCCTCCAAACATCCATCAGCCCCAGTTCCACACAAAAATCCAATAATTGCTGAGATTGTAAACATGGTACTGCGGGCTTTGGGCATTCTGTCCACCGTGGGTGCAAAAGACAATTTAAGTCTCCTCCTACAATAATGAGCTGCGCCGAAAGATTACTTAATTTGGAAATGCATATTTCAGGAATTTAAGGCTGTGCACCAGGGGGCAATAACATTCAAAATACCGTTTCTTCCCCATATATGTTTGAGGATTATGATCCTCCATGGGTGCCTAATACAATCTCGTGATGTAAATGGAAGATTCTTCCTATCCAGTATGGCTTCTCCTCTACTCCTAGTATTAAAAGACGAGAAATAAACCCGATCAAACCCGCCCTGCTGTAATGTCAAATGTTCCTTGTCATCAAGGTGCATATCCTGCAATAGGACAATATCCACCCTCTCCTTTTTAAGGCTAGAAAGTACTTCTTTCCTCTTAACTGCCACCCCTTAATGCTACAAATACACCATTTAAGCATGACATTCTCCATAACACACTGGAACAATATTTGAACTCCTGAGAAGAAGAACTTGAATTACAAATCGCTGAGCGTCAATGAAAAACGACTCATAGGCCCTAAAAGAAACATACTAACTAAAGCTACTACAACTAAAAAGCTCTCCAAACGTTCCATAACTAAATACATACAAAAACAAAAAAATAAGGATACAACGTGACAATGGCACTCAGGAGGGGCATTTACCCCCTGCCCACTGGGAGCATTTGCACGTCACAAATCTTTATCTTCTGCCCCGTTATCAATACTGCATCCAAGGAATGAACTGCCCTTAGGTAGACATTCAGTCATCATGATCATCTTCATAACTCCCTCCAGCTTGAGCCGAACCCGACACACAAACTAAGCAAGAGAAAAACGAGTAGTAATATTAATGAAGTTAAAAGTGTGTACTCGACCCATTCCCGACTATAATTTAACACTACTTAATACCAGAAAGATTCAACAAACTTTCTTTAAAACGAGAGAAACATAATTATCGATATCCATTAAAGCATCCAGCCTGCTTTATAGTGTCCACAATGTTTTCGCGTCCTCTGGAGCGTCCATGGATCTATTGAAAGCGTAGAACTATTGAAAGCATACGGAGCACCGCTGCGTTCATGAAGGAGTACTGAATCTCAAGTTCCCTTATTCTTCTCTTGATATCATCAAAAGATTTTCTTTCCTGAATCACTGCCGCAGAAAAGACCTGGAAGAACATAATCCTGGAGCCCTCGTGGAATCTTTTTCCTGTGTTCTGGAAGCTTCCATAAGTCTTTGATTGTCTCTGCAACTACGTAATCGCGCATGGACAGGGTGAGGGCATTAGCCTGAATCTGGCCTGCGCTCTGTCAACTGATGAACTGTTTCACTCTTCACCCGTCCCTCTTCAACTTCGAAGTGAAGGAATCATGGCTGAACTCCTTTTGTCTCCAGCAGTCGGATGATATGAACATTCTTTATTCTGCCCCTGTTTCGAGGTCGTCACCTTGTTCAGTTAAGGTACGGACTTGTTTTTCAAGGGCGAGGGTCCGCTCCTTAGAGGAATCGATTACAGACTCTGCCCCTGCAGTTTGGCGCTCGACCTCATCCGTTCTGTTTCCAAGGCTTTCAATTTGCTGCTCATGTTTGTGGAGCACGGCTGAGAGTGGTTCTTCAATCATGCCTTCAATCATTTCACGTAACTTGGTGAACTCGGTGACCAAGACCTGGTGAGTAACTGGACCATCGAACGAGCAGAGGGATTTGCAAATGCAGCCACAGGCATGCTGAAAGCTTCTCATGGGTGCACCGCTTGTTGGGACTTACTTGATTCTTTCCCATGTTGTCATTTCCACTTGACAAAATGGGATTAGTAAGGATTCTACAGCTCTTTTAGTGTTGCCTTTTAAGTAAATGACTGTGGTGGGGTGGGGTTGAGCATCATTGTGATGCAGAGCTCAGCAAAGCAGACCTTTCAGATCTCTGTCATCTTGTTTCCCCTTTAAAACCTTATCGATGTTATCCATTTCGTTTAATTCCTGAATATTCTGGAGCCGTGTCATTCAGTACCACTGTCTACAGTTTCCCCAACACTGCATATTGCTGCCCACTCCTCGATAATCCTTGACTCCTTTGTGATTCGTGAAGCTTGCCTCAAAAATATTCAATATCTCTGCCTCCTATGTTCTGCTGGGAAGAGTGTCCAAAAGACTCACTACACCTTGAAAAAACAAAGATAAACCGACCCATCGGAGTGTGAGATTAGTTTTAGTTTTGCATTCTTATCTGGGAAAGTATAGAGTAACACTGGAAGCAGTTCTGAGGTGTTTCACTTCATGTATTCCATGCATCAAGGACTGATATTATGGAGACTTTAACAGGTTACCCTTCGAATGAGAGCAGTTCTTATTGAAATATACAAAGCCTTGAGGCGAGTGGATCAGGTATATACCGACTGGGAGTTGAATAGCCCAAACTTGATCCCGTTATCATTGAACCCGGACAGTGTGGAAGCTGGACATTCGACCCATCGAGTCCACACTAACCCACTGAACAGTATCCCATCCAGACCTGTCCCCCTACCCTATCCATGTAACCCTGCAATTCCCATAGCCCAAACTTGATCCCGTTGTCATTGAACCCGGACAGTGTGGAAGTGGACATTCGACCCATCGAGTCCACACTAACCCACTGAACAGTATCCCATCCAGACCTGTCCCCCTACCCTGCAATGTAACCTCCATGTTACCCTGTAATTCCCATGAATAACCCACTTAACCTACACATCCATGGTCACTCCGCGTAATTTAGCATGGCCAATCAAACTAAGCTGCACATCTTTGAACTGTGGGAGGAAACTGAAGAACTGGGAAGAAACTCACACATACATGGAAAGAATGTTCAAACTCCACATAGAGTGTTGGACGAGGTTGGAATTGAGCTCAGCTCCTTGCTGATATGAGGCAGCAGTGCGAACCACAAATCTAACATGCTGCTCCGTTAGCCCTATTAGTTACCTGCGGCTGATGAAAGAAATCTGCCTGACTTGTTCCTGTCACTCAACCTGACCCAGTCTGAGACATTTATCATCAAGCAACGCCGATGGTTAGGTGTAGTTTCGGAAGTGCACTTGGAAATTCCAGGCTTCGTCAGGAAGTGACCCCGAGCCGCAATCCTTTTTTCCAGGCTTCCCCACTCTGTAACGTATGCTCTGGAATTGCTCAGAATACAGCCCCCCCCATATATCACCAACCTGGTTACATTTAAAATTTGTTGTAAGCAGTGGAGGAGTGGTACTAGAAAAGGAAACAGTGACACCCTCCAACCACAGTCAGAACTGGGGTGAGGAAAAATTCACAAAGTGGGATTTCATTCAAGTGGGAATTCTCTTTCCCAGAAGTTTGGGATGGCTGAATCTTTATATTAATATTATATAATATTATATGATCTTTTTTTGGCTTTGTCTGATTTTCCATATACAAGTGAATCAGGGTTATTGCTGCATGGAGAGAAGAGTGCAGAAGGGAGCACAATGAGATGAGCCATGACCTTACTTACTGGTGGAATAGTGTTAAAAGGCCGATTGGCCCACTCGTGTCCCTCAGCCCTATGTTCTGATGTTCGATTCAGCCCTTCGTACCTGCTACACACAGGCAGATCGAGGCCACGCCGATGGTTAAGTGTAGTTTCGGAAATGCACTTGGAAATTCCAGGCTTGGTCAGAAGTGATTCTGAGAGAGTTCATCATTTTTCACCTCAGATTGAAATCGATGTTCCTTATTTGGTATCTACCGTTTCGAGTTCGAGACTCAGGGGAAACACCTTCTCAGCATCCACCTAGTCAAGCTCCCTCTGTATCTTGTACATTTCAATAATATCACCCTCATTCAATTCAACCACATGAATAATCGCCACACCATTGGAGATGCATTCAATAATTCATTCCTTTCATCCCAGGAAGCCGCCTCATGAACCAATCTAGTTACCTGCTGCATCAGCATGCTGACGTTATGATTCACACACAGGAACGCTCCAATCCATTTGTACTGCTCCTTATTTGGTTGTCCTCTTCATGAAATAACAGGCTGCATTTTGGATTTCAGTGTCATCCACAAACTCGGATGTATATTGCACTCAGCTCCCGCCGTCAGGCTATCAGTATAGATTGTAAATAACTGATGCCATCGGCCTAATATTTGTGGGAATCCAGTCGATCTGTCTTTATCATTAAAGTCCATTAATCTTGACTCTCCGATTTCTATGTATTAAACAACTATCATCCCATGCTAATATATTATTCATCATACTACGAGCCTCTGTCACGTGTCAGAACGATTACTTTGTGATACCTTGTGAAAAATCTCTGGAAAGCCTCATGTTGATCAGTTCACTTTATCAAATCTGCCTGTCACTTTCTCAGGGATTCCTGATGAAGGGCTCCTGCCGAATTATTAATTTTCCTGTTCCTTGGATGCTGCCTGACATGCTGTGATTTTCCAGCATGCCTCTAATCTTGACATTCTCAGGGATCTCCAAAAAATAATTTGTATGATTTTACAGGACAAAAATAGTTTTCCCTTCACAAACCATGCCAACTCAGCATTCAGCTTTTCTAAGTGCCCTGCAATTCCTTCCTTCATAACAGGCTCGAGCAGATTCCCGGCAATAATGGTGAGGCTAAATTGTTCCTGCCCTCTGTCTCATTCCTTTCTTGAAGACAGGCGCCACATTGGAGGTTCTCCAGTTTCACTGGAATACTCCTGTAATCCAGAGAATTAAGGAATATTTCACACAGTGCCGCAAGTCACTCTGTGACCACTTCTTTTAAAATTAACTATGAATTACTGCTGACCTGTCTATCTTTATTCTTATCTGTTAGTTAAAACCTTGCTCCTTTTGTTAGAGACAGTTCAAGAACTTCCCTCCTATTACCATTTTGTTTATTCCATTGACATGCTTACAGTACTTTCCCCATGCGGAAATACTGTTGCAAATTATCTGCCTGTTCCCTGTGGCCAGTTCTCCCGTCACCCCCTCCAAATGGCCTCAATATACTTTCCTCACTTCACTTCTGACTCAGCTCAC
>NW_025202188.1:0-7637 GCF_004010195.1 Chiloscyllium plagiosum
ACTTCAAAGAATTATGTATCTGAACCCTGAGGTCTCTCTGTTCTACAATACTACTGAAGGTCTTGTCATTAATTGTATAAGCCCTGCCCGTGTTTGTTGTACAAATGCATTACCTCGCATTTATTCAGATTGAACTCCATCTACAGTTTTTCAGCCATTCACACATTTCATCAGGATCCCTTTGTAATCTCAGAAAAGCTTCTTCACTGTTCACAATGCCACCCTCAAGTCTACCAGCCTATCACACATAGCACTCTCTGGTACAAATATCTCTGCTAGAATCCCTACAATTTCTTCACCAGCTTCCCCCAATGTCCTGAAATCCATTTGATCAGGTCCTGGGGATTTATCTATCTTTGTGTTTTAAAACCTCCAGCACCCCCTTTTCTATAATGTGGACTCATTTCAAGACATTGAGTCAGAGAGATGTACAGCACGGAAACAGGCCCTTCGGACCAACTCCTGCATGGCGTTTCTAGTCACATTTGCCACAATTTTGCCAATATCCCTCTGAACCCTTGCTATTCATACACCCATCCTTTTAAATGTATTCCTATCAGCCTCCACTATTTGTTCTGGCAACTTATTCCATCCACTCTGCGGGAGCCAGTTGTCCTTTAGATCCCTTTGAAAAGTTTCCCTCGCCTGGGGAAATGACCTTGTCTATTGACCCTGTCGATGACCATCATGATTGAAAACACCTTTTATCGGTTAATTCCTCAGCTTCCCATGTTCAACTGAAAACAGACCCAGCCTGTTCAGGCTTTTCCCTGAAGCGCAAGCCCTCCAACCCTGGCAACATTCTTGGTCATTTCTTCTGAACCCTTTCATGTTCCACAACATCCTTCCGATGGCATTGAGACCAGAATTGCACACAATATTCCAATAGTGGTCAGGCCAAACATTGTTTAGTCCCCTGAGCGCCCCAGTCTTTATCCACAGTAAGTTCCAAAGTGAAATATTTGTTTCAGATCTTGTAGTTTCACACATCGTTGACTTCATTGATCATTAAGGATACCGGTTTTGTACCGCGCTCTTCTTTTGCTCTTCATACACTTGTAGCGTCTCTTTGGATTCTCCTTAACCTTCTCTGCCAAAGCTATCTCGTGTCCCTTTTTTACATTCCTGATTTCCATCCGAAGTGTATTTCTACAGGCCCGATGCTCCTGAAGGGATTCCCTTGAGTCAGCCAGTTATATCTGACATGTGACCCCTTTTTTCTTGACCAGAGTCTCGAAACTCAGCCAGTGTTTCCTAATTCTGTCACCATTGAGCTGCACACTAACAGGAACACGCTGGCGCTGAACGCTCATTTTATCTCGGTTTTAAAATATTCCTACTTGCCAGAATTCCCTTTATCTGCAAATAGCCGCCCTGGATCTACTTTAAAAAATCCTGTCTAATGCTATCTTGCTCCATTGAATAACTTTATCTTGTGGACCAGGCCTGTCCTTTTCCATCACTATTTTCAAACTAATACAATTGTAGTAACTTTCCAAAGTGCTGCCCAACTAACACCTCAGTCCCGTTCCCTACCTTTTTTCCCAACAGGAGGTCAGGTTTAGCCCCATTCTCCAGTTGGGCCACTTACATAATGACTGGGAGTTTTCAGAACACACTTAACAAATTCCTTCCATCCAAATGCTTAACTTAGTAGCAATCCCAATTCAGGTTTGGAACGGTTTAGATCCCCTATCATTACAACCCTATTATTCTAAGAGATATCTGAAATCTCCTGACATATTTGCTCCTTCATCTCCCATTGCCTATCACTGTAGTCTGACCGTCGAAAACTAATGACCAATTTTTATTTCTCAGTTCCACTAATATCGCTTAACTGGGCGATCCTGCATGAATACTCCCTCGAGGTACTGTTGGGATGTTTCCCCCAATCAAAACCACCAGCTCTCCTCCTGTATTGCCTCCTGTTCTATCCTTCCTGTAGCATCTGTCTCCGGAACATTGAGCTGCTGGTCCTGTTGCTCCCTCAGCTGTGTTTCTGTAATACCTATGGTATCCCAATCCCATGTTCCCATCCATGCTCTGGCTTCATCTGCCTTATCTGTCTGGCAGTTTGCATTGAAATAACTGCAGGTTAATCCACCAGTTTTCACTAATTGTCTGCTATGTTCTTGCCTGCCATGTCTACTTATATTGCTCTCTTGAACATTTGTACCAGCCTCAACTTTCTTTCTGGCCATTACGACTCTTTGGGGTCACACAGCCCTACCAGACAAGTTTAAATCCTCTCGAGCAGTTCCAGCAACGTTCCCCACCAAGATGTGGGTCCCCCTCCTGCTCCCAGTTCAGGTGTATTCCCCACCCTGTCTACCTGTGCTGACACCTTCAGACATCCAGGAACTTGCCCACCAAGGTCCCTGTGTTCCTCAGTACTCCAGGAGGATCTACCATTCATGATGTATATCATTCATTTATTAGACGTCCCACAGTGCATTACCTCACAGTGATCAGAAGTAAACTCTGTGTGCCATTACTCTGCTCAGTTTATCATCTGATCGATATCAGACTGCAGCCTGAGTCCATCCCCCTCACTGTGGACAACACCCTCACCTTCCATGTTATCTGCAAACCTACTAATGTTACCTTCTGCTTTCACATCCGAGTGATGAATGTCCATAATGAACAGCAATGGCTCCTGCACAGATCCCTGTGGTACACCCGCTGGGCAAAGGCTTTTAATCACAAAACTAACCCTCCACCAATTGCGGAGCCAATGTACCATCTTACCTTTGATCCTATGGGATCTTCCCTTTTGGACCAGCTTTCCGTGTGGGACCTTGTCAAAGACCTTAATGAACTCCATATAAACCACATCATCTGCACGGCCCGAATCAATATCAGAGAACAGTCGTCCAGCAAATCCATACAGACAATCCCGAATGAAATTGCGGGGATATCCGTTTTTGGTGAATACATTGTATAGGTGTTCTTCTTCCTCTTTTTGCAGTTCTGGTGTACTGCAGTGTGTTGTGGCCCTTTTGAACAGTGTCTTGATGCAACTTATTTTGTGTGTGTTGGGGTGGTTGCTTTTGTAGTTCAGGACTCTGTCTGTGTATGTGGCTTTCCTGTATGCCTTTGTGGTGAATTCTCCGTTCGGTGTTCTCTGTACCCTCACGTCTAGGAATGGGAGTTGGTTGTCCTTTTCTTCCTCTCTAGTGAATCGGATTCCTGTGAGTGTGGTGTTGATGATCCCGTGTGTGTTCTCTATTTCTGTATTTTTAATGATTACAAAGGTGTCATCCACATATCTGACCCAGAGTTTGGGTTGAATTTGCGGTAAAACTGTTTGTTCTAATCTTTGCATTACTGCTTCTGCTATGAGTCCAGAGATGGGTGAGCCCATGGGGATGCTGTTGATTTGTTCATATATTTGGTTGTTGAATGTGAAGTGTGTTGTGAGGCACAGGTCCAGTAGCTTGAGTATGCCGTCTTTGTTGATAGGTTCAATGTCCTGTTGTCTGTTCTGTATGTCCAGCAGGTTGGCTATTGTTTCTCTGGCTAGGGTGTTGTCGATAGAGATGAACAGTGCCGTTACTTCGAATGAGACCATAGTTTCTTCCTTGTCTATGTGTATATTTATGATGATGTCCAAGAATTCCTGTGTTGCTTGTATAGAGTGTCTAGATCCGCAGATCAGGTGTTTCAGTTTCTGCTGGAGTTCTTTAGCCTGTTTGTGTGATGGTGTCCCAAGTAGTTGATACGATGGGTCTGAGTGGGATGTTTGGTTTGTGCACTTTAGGTAGTCCATAGAATCTGAGGGTGTTGTTGCTTTCAGTTTTCATTCTCTGTCGGTCAAACCTGGTTATCTGTCCTTTTTTTTGTAGGTTTCTCAGTGTGTTGTTTATCCTATTGGTGAGCTGCAGGTGGAGTCAAACTCCACGCAATTTCATCCACAGATGCCTCAGGGAAAGACAACGGAACGAGGACATGCCGCAACCCAAAGGACTCGCCACACTACCATACATCAAGAACATTTCCAAACTGAGAGCCAGATTACTGCAACCACTGGGACTCATAACAGCACACAAACCAACAGCCACTCTCCGACAACAACTCGCCAGGATGAAGGACCCGATACGCAGCATGAGCAAAACCAATGTAGTGTACAAAATACCATGCAAGGACTGCACAAAACACGACATAGGACAAACAGGAAGACAGCTAACGATCCGCATCCATGAACACCAACTTGCCATGAAATGCCACGACCAGCTATCCTTAGTAGCCACACACGCAGATGACAAGCAACGTGAGTTCGACTGGGCCAACACTACTATTACAGGACAAGCCAAACAGAGAACAGCCAGGGAATTCCTAGAGGCATGGCACTCATCCACAGTTTCAATCAATAAGCACATCGGCCTGGACCCAATAAACCGACCACTGCAGCGGACAGCTGGAACTGAGAACCGGAAGCGGCAGATGCAAATCATTATAGTTGCCGGAGGAAACATCACAGAAGCGCTTCACAGGAGGGTCCCTGAGGATGTCACCGAGACAGGGGACGAAACGTCTGCAACACAAATTCCCAGCTCGGCGAACAGAACCACAAAAACGAGCACCCGAGCTCCAAATCTTCTCACAAATTTTGAAGCCCTTTAGACTCTACAAAGCTCCGTCATGAACAAGCCACCATCTCTCTATTTCCTTTGCCTTCTTCAGTTCTGCAACTCTCGCTGTATCTTCCAGTAACGTTCTTTAGTTACTGCAGGTCTGCCTAGCTCCCCAGATAACCTGTTTCATCCCCTACAGCTCCCTCAATCACTGTAACACCCTCTGCTCTGTCTAATCCTCATCTTTCCCACTGTCTTCCAGGCACACGGCGATCCTGTAAGAGACCAGTGAGGAATGGGATGTTATAAATCTCAGCTGAGGCTTATTGCCAACCATTATATGGGAGTCACAAAGGGAGAGAACCTGAGCGAGTGCAGCACAGAGCGGGAGAATATAAATCAGCAGCGAGGGTCAAGGCCGACTGGGACCTGGAGTTGGATAAAAAGCAGAGCAGGAGGCTCGAAATCAGCACCGAGTCACAGAGGGAGTGACCGTGTGAGGGAGCAACTTGGAGTAGGAGCTTGAGGCTGACTCACACCTGGGAGAATATAAATCAGCACTGAGGATCGAGGCCTAGTTGTACCTGGGAGTCACAGAGCAGGTGACCTTGTGAGGGAGCAGACTGGAATGAGAGCTGGACAATTACACGTTCGAGGAGACACATCACTGTGTGTGCACGTGTCCCTCCATTGTTCTGTGTTTGTGTGTGTGTGTGTACGTATGTGTGTATGTCCCCTTCCCTCGCTGTGTGTGTGTAACTCTCCTCGCTGTGTGTGAGTATGTCCCTCCTTCGCTGTGTGTACGTGTCCTTCCCTCACTGTGTGTGTGTGTGTGTGCGCGCGTGTCCCTCCCTCACTGTGTTTGTGTGTGTGTGGGTGGGTGTGTGTGTGTGTATCCCTCCCTGTGTGTGTGTGTGTGTGTGTGTGTGTGTGCGCACGCACGTCCCCCCTCACTGTGTGTGTGTCTGTGTGTGCGTATGTCTATGTGTCTCCCTCCCTCACTGTGTGTGTGTGACTGTCCCATCGCTGTGTGTGTGTATGTGTCCCCTCTTGCTTTCTGAGCACATGTCCCACTCTCGCTGTGTCTGCGTATCTCAACCTCGCTGTGTGTGTGCGCTTCACACCCTCGCTGTGTGTGCGTGTGTCCCTGTTGCTGTGAGTATGTGTGCCCCTCTTGCAGTGTGTGAGGGTGTCTTCCCATCGCTCTGTATGTGTATCACTCACTCACTGTGTGTCTGTGTGTCCCTCCCTCGCTGTGTGAGTGTGTGTGTATGTGTGTCCCTCTCTCACTGTGTGCGCGTTGCTCTTGCGGTGTGTCTCTCTCATGGGGTGTGTGTGTGTGTGTGTGTGTGTGTGTGTGTGTGTGTTCCTCCCTTGCTGTGTGTGCGTGTCCCCCTCTTGCTGTGTGTGCGTGTCCCCCTGTTAGATTGTATGTGTATCCCTCTTGCAGTGTATGTGAGTGTCCTTCCCTCGCTGTGTGTGTATGTGTGTCCCTCCCTCGCTATGTGTCTGTGTGTATCCCCTTAACTGTGTGTATGTGTTCGTGTCCCTCCCTTGCTTTGTGTGTGTGTGTATCCCCCTCCCTTGCTCTTTGTGTATATCCCCCTCACTGTGTGTGCTCATTTCCCCTTGCTGTGTGTATGTCCCTCCAACGCCGTGTCTGTGCGTGTCCCCTCTCACTGTGTGTGTTTGTGTATGTCGCTCCCTTGCTGTATGTGTGCATGTCCCTCCCTCGCTGTGTGTGTGCATGTCCTTCCCTTGCTGTGTATGAGCGTGTCCCTCCCTCGCTGTGCGTGTGCATGTCCCTATCTTGCTGCGTGTCTCAGCAAGCCTTTCGCTCACTGTGTGTGTCCCGCGCTCGTTGTGTGTGTGTACGTGTCACACCGTCACAGTATGTTTGTGTGTTGCCCCTTCACAGCGTGTCCCTTACTCGCTGTTTCTGTGTATGTGTCGCTCCCTCGCGTTTTGTGTATAAGTCTCTCTCTTGCTGTGTGTGTGCATGTCTCACCCTCGCTCTGTATGTGTACGTGCGTGTTCCCCTCGTGCTGTGATAATGTGTCCCTCTTGATGTGTATGTGAGGGTAACTCCTTCACTGCATGTCTGTGTGTCCATCCCTCGCTGTGTGTCTGCGTGTATCCCCCAACTGTGTGTATGTGTGCGTGTCACTCCCTCGCTTTGTGTGTGTGTCCCTCCCTCACTGTGTGAGTGCATATCCCCCCTTGCTGTGTGTGCGTGTGTCCCTCCCTCGCTGTCTGTGTGTCTCCCCCTCCCTGTGTGTGCGTGCTTCCTGTCAATTTCTGTGCACATGCCCTGCCCCTTGCCCTGTGTGTGCTTGTCACTCCTTCCCTGTGTGTGTCCCTCCCATGCTATGCGTGTTTATGTCCTTCTCTCCCTCGCTCTGTGTTTGTATGTATGTGTGTGTCCCTCCCTCGCTGTGCATGTGCATGTCACTTCCTTGCTGCGTGTCTCAGCAAGTCCCTCGCTCGCTGTGTCCCTCCCTCACTCTGTATGTGTGTGTCCCTCCCTCACTGTGTGTGTGTGTGTGTGTGTGTGTGTGTGCGCGCGCTCGCGTCTCTCGCTTGCTGTGCGTGTTTCCCTTCCTCTAGCGTGTACGTGTCACATTCACATTATGTGTTTGTGTGTCCCCACTTCGCTGCGTGTTCCTCACTCGCTGTGTGTGTGCATGTCCCTCCCTCAATCTGTGTGTGAGAGTGTGTCTCCCTCCCTTGCTGTGAGTGTGTGTCCCCCCCTTGTGTGTGTTTCCCACCTCACTGTGTGTGCGCACGCGCGCGCGTGTCCCTCCCTTGCTGTGTATGTGCGTGTCCCTCCCTCACTGGATATGTGCGAGACTCACCCCATCCCCCTTGCTCTGTGTGTGTGTGTGTGTGTGTGTTGTGTCCCTCTTGCTGTGCGTGTTTGTGCGTGGCCCTCACTCGCTGTGTGTGCGTGGTCCTCCCCCACTGTGTGTGCATGTATCCCTCTCTTGTTCTGTGTGTGTGTTTGTGTGTGTCCGTTCCTCGCTGTGTATGCATGTCCCTCCCTGGCTGTATGTGTGCGTATCC
>NW_025202189.1:0-2118 GCF_004010195.1 Chiloscyllium plagiosum
CGATTGCCACTTGCGTTGTTTACCTTTGGAGATCCCCCAAAATATTACACATTGTTCACTCCCTTTGAGGTAATACTTGGGCATGAACTGAGAGCCCATTTGAAATTAATTGCAAAAATACTGACAGGACCAAATTCAGAGATCCCACACTTACATTATGTATTGGAGGTGTGGGAGAAATTAAATCGAGTAGGTAAGTTCGCGAAACAGCATTTAAAAGGGTCACAGCATGGAAAGAAGCACGTGGCAGATAAAAACTTTGAGAGTCGGACCTATTCCCGAGGGGATTATGTGTTAGTACCGTAATCAGCGATAGCAGATCCATTCATACCTAAGTTTAGTGGTCCCAATCAAATTGAGGAAAAGTTGAGTTATGTGAACTCTCGAAAAAAAGATGCCATGTAGACAGAAAAGGTACTGGGTATTTCATGTGAACATGATGAAACCGGATTACATGAAAGAGAAAGAACTTGAAAAACAGATGTTTATCACTGCCACAGAGAATGAGGGTTCAAATGAGGATGATGTGGATTTCCATGTGTCTCAAAATAGATTAAAACATAAGGTAGTCCTTGAGGAGTGGGTAAGGTTAGTTAACCATCAGTCTTATGAGTATTGAACGCAGCTAAAAGGCTTGGTACTGCAGTATGAGGATATATTTAAGAATCAGATGGGGAAGACTAATGCTATTATGCATGCTGTAGATGTAGGGAATACTGCTGCGATAAAACAACATCCCTCCGGTTTAATCATTTCAAAACCAAACAGGGCCAGATTGAGGAGGTGGGGGCCATGCTCGACGGGAATATCATGGGACCAAGCCAGTTTGCATGCATTTTGCTGATCATCTTATTTCCCAAACTGAATGGGACTCAACGATTCTGCATGAGTCATCGGAAGGTCAACACCATTCCAAAATCAGACTCATACCCAATTTCAAGATTGGAGGCCTGTGTCGAGAAAGTCATGCATCACCAAGTTGAACTTAAGGCGTGGTTACAAGCAGGTACATTTTTCAGAGAAGGTAAAAGAAATGTATTTATTTCTAACACCAAGTCGGCTATATCATTTTAAAGTGTTTTCCTTTGGAATGTAAAACGCCCTAGTCACATTCCAAAGACTCATGAATAGAGCATTCGCTATATTAACAAAATGTGCAGTCTATTTGGACGACATAGTGATCTTTAGTAAGTCCTGAATAGACCACATAGTACAGTTGGCAGAGCTCTTCTCAAGACGACGAGAAACAAAACCGGTGATAATCTTCAATAAAACAGAATTCGGGAAAGCCGAGGTGACATTCTTGGGACATAACATCGGTCATGGAAGGTTGACTCCATGGAATGCCAAGATGAAGACCTTCGACGAATTCCCTCGACCAACCTCTAGAAAGATGTGTTTCAATTCTTTGTACTAAGTCGATTCTATTAAAAGTTTGTTCAAATGTCAGCAGTATCGTGGCACCGTTAACTGATTTGCTAAAGAAGAGCACATAGGTTTGATGGACAGAACAATTCCAGGAGGCATTCGAATGTTTGACATCAATATTAACTAACAACCAGTTACAGCTACATCAATGGTTACAAAACTTTTTAAATACGCCATCCATGTTCATGACACAAGAGGATGAGGATGGGATTGAACTGCCAGCTGGTACTTTTTCAAGAAACTCAGCATCCAGCAGAGAAAATACTCTGCAATCGAAAAAGAGACGATGATGTATAATGATCACTATTCTCTGTAATTCTTAAAACGCTTTAAATCTAAGCATATGAGACTATTTCATTGGCGTCTTATGTTACAGACTTTTAATGTGAAAATCGTTTATTTTGTGTCTCCTAAGAATAGAATTGTAGTTGCATTATTGCCGATTTAACAGATGAAGTTTACATGAGATTTGAATTTATTCAATATTTTATAATGTGCATATTGGAAGACAATACGTTGAACTTCGACTAAAGTTACTTATATGCTATAGTAATCTGTTGAATGAATAGAATAGAAATAAAGCCATCCTTTCATTATAATTGGTCATTTTTTTCTTAAGATGGGAAGTTGTAAGAAAGTGTAAGGGGTACTGTACATGTACGAGAGTTGAAAAGCTGGCAAGGACTTGGA
>NW_025202189.1:4465-7637 GCF_004010195.1 Chiloscyllium plagiosum
TCATTGTCGACTACACCGTTGATTTTGCAATTGCGTGCAAACTTACTAACTACACTTTGAATATTCAAATCCAAATTATTTATATCAATGACCAAAATCAGTGGACCCAGCACTGATCATTGTGGAACACTTCTGGTCACAGACCGGCAGTCTGACAAACAAAATTCTATGGTCACGCTCTGTATCCTACCTTAAAGCTTATTTTGTATCCAAATGGCTAGGTCTCCCTGGATTCCAGGCGACTTACCCTTGGAAACCAGACTACTAAACGGAACATTATCGAAAACCTTCCTGATTTCCATTTAGACATTATCTACTGTTCTGTCTTCATCAATCATTATCATCATTAGTTCACAAAACTCAATCAAGTTAGTGAGACAGGATTTCCCATGCAAAAGCCGTCTTCAGTCCTTGACTTTCCAAATACATATAAATCCTACCGAATTTTGAAAAGACTTTTTGCTATGTTTGAGGTTCTGAATGTACGTTTGCTTGCTGAAGTGGAACGTTTGTTTTCAGATGTTTTGTCATCATAATGATGATGTTACGTAGTATGGTAACGGAACGTCTGAAAACAAACCTTCCAGACCAGAGAGCAAACTTAAAACAAAGACATTTTTTCCCTCAGAATCCCCTCCAACAACTTAGCCAAAATTCATGTCAGGGGCATCTGTCAATAGTTCCCTGGATTTTCCTTTCTTTCTTGAATAATGACACTACATCTGCCAGTCTCCAGTCTTTCAGCACCTCACCAGTGACAATCGATGACACACATATATTAACAAAGACTGAACAATTACTTCCCTATCGTGCAAAAAAGTCCTGGGATACAACTGATGACGGCTTTGGGATTTATTCAACGAAATGCATTTTAATATGTCCAGCACTTCTCCTTGTGATATAGACAGTATTCAAGGTATCACTAAATATTTCCCAAAGATCACTTACTCTTGTAGCCTGTTCCACAGTGAATACTGAGGGAAAATACTCATTTAGAATCCCAGTCATCTCCTGCATTTTCACACAGAGACAGCTTTGTTTAAATTAAGAGGCCCTATTCTCTCCCAGTTAATATTTTGCTTTTAGTGTATTTGTAGAATTTCATCAATGTCTTCTTAACTTGACGTCCAAACGCATCGAATAGGCACTATTTTACGCTGCAATTTGCGCCTTGTCTATACTCCTACTGCTCTTATTCTGGGTATTCCCTCCATCCCAGCTCTGTTTACCTGACATATGCCTCCTTCTATTCCTTGAACATAACTTCAATATGGCAAGACATTGATCACGGTCTGCACCTATCAGCATTGTCCCGCTCACCATTAGGAACAGGGAGAAACAGAGGACTGCAGATGCCGAAGAGCAGAGTCGAGACTGTGGTGGTGGACATATATGACTGAAATTTGCCTGTTCCAACTCCAATGCTGTCTGCTGGATCCGTTTCATTCGATCTGGTCTCCTCATCATCGGGAAGACAGGATGGCAATTTTGGATCTTTTCAGAACGCATCTCTGGGCCACCCGCACCAACCAACCCCACTCCCCTGTGGCTGGAACTTTCAACACCAACCCTCACCCACTCCACCAAAGACATGCAGATCCTCCATCGCCAAAACATTAACACCCAAAGCCTACAGGAAGAACTTCTCATATTCCACCTTTGAAACGTGCAACTACACGGGGTCAAAGTGAATCTCACCAATTTCCTAATTTTCCCTCCCTCCACCTTATCCCAGTCCAAAACCTCGAACTCGGCATCTCTCTCTTGAAATGTCCATCACCTTTCTCGTCTCTCTGTACCACATTTCTCTTTGACCTATCATCTTCTCCATCACCTCCATCTGCCAATCGCTTTCTCTGCTACCTTACCCCCATTCCCACACCCCTCAAATTTATCTCACAGCTCCCAGGCCCAAAAGCCTCATTCCTGATGAAGGACTTATGCTCGAAACCTCAATTCTGCTGCTCTTCGGATGCTGCCTGATTTGTTGTGCTTTTCCAGCACCACACTCCCTGCACTGGTAGGAATATATTGTCTCTGGTCTCTTGTAGGCCAATTTTTGAAGGCCTTTCAGATTCAATCATTACTTTAAATGTGAATGACGTCTCTGAATTAGCGTTTCAAAGGCCTTACCGAGCACTTTCAAAATCGGCCTGACTCTAAGTTAGATCTGTATCTTGATGTGGATTCGCGCACTGAGCTGGAAGGTTCATTTCCAGCTCAGCGAGCAAACCTACATCTAAACACTCCGCCTGAGGAACAAGCCATCTCAAAAATCGCGAGAAATGTAACTTTTGTTTACCAAGTGTATCTTTTTCCGTAACTATTTTAAAACTATTAGTTGTGCGTAAGAAACTTTGAACTGTTGAACGAATCTCTCTTGACCCTCTGTACCAGATGTGAGAGGCTGAATGGCCTCCCTGTGTCTGTCTGTAACAGACTGTAGAGACGAAATGGCTTCCTCTTGTTCCTCTCACATTCCCAAGCGGCTGTATTATTATCCTTCTGTTCCTCTGTTACATTCCCGAGTCATTAAACAACACAATAAACCCTGTATGATGGGCAGCCGATAAACTATATCTGCTTGAGAACCCACCTTCTCAGTTGACCAAACAAGGCGACACTAAGTACTCCAGGTGTTCTCTCAGTAATATCTCATACAGCTGCAGAAATGCTTCTCTATGCTTTGAATCATTCTATTTGGGAAATGTTCCAACATTCCAGCTTTCCATGTCTTCAAGTGTTATTTGGTTAGTCTCGGATGAATGGACTCCTCCCATTTCATTGTAACAGGCGTATGGGTTCAGAAGTGTTTACCCCTCTTCTTCAGGAGCCGTCCCAGCGCTCTGTCTTAAAGTTATGAAATGATCCGATAACAGCGCATTTAAAAACAGGATTAACCTAACACAAAGTGAATTGACAGTAAGTATCTTACCTTGGTTAATGTGACTAGGAATTTCCCAGGGCAAAGAATTGTGCAGCTGGACTGTTACTTTATCCCTGTTTCCTTTTATAAACAGCGTGACATAAAAATAACCCTGCAGTCCTCTGGCAACCTCTCACATATAAGGACGAAAGATTAAAAAGACTGGAAGATTTATGGTACATCCTTTATTTATCCTCATCCATTCAATCCCGAAAAAAGTAAATGATCCCTTTTATTGCGATATGT
>NW_025202190.1:0-2195 GCF_004010195.1 Chiloscyllium plagiosum
AGGAGGGAGAGGTACACAGCAAGACAGACAGCATTAGGAGGGAGAGGTACACAGCAAGGCAGGCAGCATCAGGAGGGAGAGGTACACAGCAAGGCAGGCAGCAGCAGGTGGGAGAGGAACACAGCAAGGCAGTGAGCAATAGGAGGGACAGGAACTCAGATAGGCAGGCAGCATCAGGAGGCTGGAAGAACACAGCAAGGCAGGCAGCATCAAGAGGGAGAGGAACACTGCAAGGCAGGTAGCATCAGGAGGCTGTGGCAACACAGCAAGGCAAGCAGCATTGAGAGGCTTCGAGAACACAGCAAGTTAGGCAACGTCAGGAGGAAGACGAACACATCAAGGCAGGCAGTATCAGGAGGAACAGGAACACAGCAAGGCAGACAGCTTCAGGAGGGAGAGGTACACAGCAAGGCAAGCAGCATCAGGAGGCTGGAAGAACACAGCAAGGCAGGCAGCATCAGGATGGAGAGGAACACAGCAAGGGAGACAGCGTCAGGAGGGAGAGGTACACAGCAAGACAGGCAGCATCCGGAGGGAGAGGAACACAGCAAGGCAGGCAGCATCCGGAGGCAGGACAAATACAGCAAAGAATGCAGCATCAAAATGGACAGGAACACAGCAATGCAGGCAGCATCAGGAGGGGAGAGGAACACAGCAAGGCAGTGAGCAACAGGAGGGACAGGAACACAGCAAGGCAAGCAGCATCAGCAGGCTGGAAGAACACAGCAAGACAGGCAGCATTAGGAGGGAGAGGAACACAGCAAGGGAGGCAGCATGAGGATGGAGAGCAACCCAGCAAGACAGACAGCATCAGGAGGGAGAGGTACACAGCAAGGCAGGCAGCAACACTGAGGGAGAGAAGCACAGCAAGGCAGGCACCAACAGGAGGGAGAGGTACACAGCAAGGCAGACAGCATCAGGAGGGGAGAGGAACACAGCAAGGCAGACAGCATCAGGAGGGAGAGGAACACAGATAGGCAGCAGGCAGCAACAGGATGGAGAGGAACACAGCAAGGCTGGCAGCATCAGGAGGCTGGAAGAACACAGCAGGGCAGGCTGCATCAGGATGGAGAGGAACACAGCAAGGCAGGCAGCATCAGGAGGCTGTGGCAACACAGCAAGGCATGCAGCATCAAGAGGGAGAGGAACACAGCAGGGCAGGCTGCATCAGGATGGAGAGGAACATAGCATGGCAGGCAGCAACAGGATGGAGAGGAACACAGCAAGGGAGGCAGCATCAGGAGGGAGAGGAACACAGCAAGGCAGGCAGCATCAGGAGGGAGAGGAACATAGCATGGCAGGCAGCAACAGGATGGAGAGGAACACAGCAAGGCAGGCAGCATCAGGAGGGAGAGGAACACAGCATGGCAGGCGGCAGGCAGCATCAGGAGGGAGAGGAACACAGCATGGCAGGCAGCAACAGGATGGAGAGGAACACAGCAAGGGAGGCAGCATCAGGATGGAGAGGAACACAGCAAGGCAGGCATCATCAGGAGGGGAGGACCACAGCAAGGCAGGCAGCATCAGGAGAGAGATGAACACAGCAACGCAGGCAACATCAGGAGGCTGGAAGAACACAGCAAGGCAGGCAGCATCAGGATGGAGAGGAACAAGCAAGGGAGGCAGCATCAGGAGGGAGAGGAACACAGCAAGGTAGGCAGCATCAGAAGGGGGAGGAACACAGCAGGGCAAGCAGTATCAGGAGGGAGAGGAACACAGCAACGCAGGCAGCATCAGGAGGGCGAGGACCACAGCAAGGCAGGCAGTATCAGGAGGGAGAGGAACACTGCAAGGTAGGCAGCATCAGGAGGCTGTGGCCACACATCAAGGCAGGCAGCATCAGGAGGGAGAGGAGCACAGCAAGGCAGGCAGCATCAGGAGGGACAGGAACACAGCAAGGCAGGCAGCATCAGGAGGGGGAGGAATACAGCAAAGAAGGCAGCATCAGGAGGGAGAGGAGCACAGCAAGGCAGGCAGCATCAGAAGGGACAGGAACACAGCAAGGCAGGCAGCATCAGGAGGGGGAGGACAACAGCAAGGCAGGCAGCATCAGGATGGAGAGGAACACAGCAGGGCAGGCTGCATCAGGAGGGAGAGGAACACAGCAAGGCAGGCAGCATCAGGAGGGAGAGGAACACAGCAAGGCAGGCAGCATCAGGATGGAGAGGAACACAGCAGGGCAGGCTGCATCAGGA
>NW_025202190.1:4529-5773 GCF_004010195.1 Chiloscyllium plagiosum
GAGGGAGAGGGACACAGCAAGGCAGGCAGCATCAGGAGGGAGAGGAACACAGCAAGGCAGGCAGCAACAGGAGAGAGAGGAACACAGCAAGGCAGGCAGCAACAGGAGGCTGGAAGAACACAGCAAGGCAGGCAGCATCAGGAGGGAGAGGGACACAGCAAGGCAGGCAGCATCAGGAGGGAGAGGAACACAGCAAGGCAGGCAGCATCAGGAGAGAGAGGAACACAGCAAGGCAGGCAGCAACAGGAGAGAGAGGAACACAGCAAGGCAGGCAGCAACAGGAGGCTGGAAGAACACAGCAAGGCAGGCAGCATCAGGAGGGAGAGGGACACAGCAAGGCAGGCAGCATGAGGATGGAGAGGAACACAGCAAGGCAGGCAGCCTCAGGATGGAGAGGAACACAGCAAGGCATGCAGCATCAGGCAGGAGAGGAACACAGCAAGGCAGGCAGCAACAGGAGGCTGGAATAACACGGCAAGGCAGACAGCAACAAGAGGGAGAGGCACACAGCAAGGCAGGCAGCAACAGGAGGGTAAGGAACACAGCAAGGCAGGCAGCATCAGGTTGGAGAGGAACACAGCAAGGCAGGAAGCATCAGGTTGGAGAGGAACACAGCAAGGCAGGCAGCATCAGGAGGTTGAGAACACAGCAAGGCAGGCAGCATCATGAGTTAGAGAACACAGCAAGGCAGGCAGCATCAGGAGGGAGAGGAACACAGCAAGGCAGCCAGCATCAGGAGGGAGAGGAACACAGCAAGGCAGGCAGCATCAGGCGGGAGAGGAACACAGCAAGGCAGGCAGCATCAGCAGGCTGGGGAAACACATCAAGGCAGGCAGCATCAGGACAGTGGGAGCACACAGCAAGGCAGGCAGCGTCAGTAGGTAGAGAACACAGCAAGACAGGCAGCATCAGGCGGGAGAGGAACACAGCAACGCAGGCAGCATCAGGAGGGAGAGGAACACAGCAAGGCAGGCTGTGTCAGGAAGCAGAGGAACACAGCAAGGCAGGCATCATCAGGAAGCTCGGAGAACATAGCAAGGAAGGCAGCTTCAGGAGGTTGGGAGAACACAGCAATGCAGGCAGCATGAGGAGGGAGAGGAACACAGCAAGACAGCGAGCAACAGGAGGGACAGGAACACAGCAAGGCAGGCAGCATCTACCCTCTACCTCCCCCCCCCCCCCCCCCCCCCCCACTCCATTCCCCCCCCTCCGTGTTCCCCTTCCGAAAAAACAGGCATGCAACT
>NW_025202190.1:6730-7638 GCF_004010195.1 Chiloscyllium plagiosum
CCCCACTCCTTCTCCCTTTCCCTACTGCTTTCCCAAACATTGTCTCCTCCTCCAAACTCTGTCCTAATACTTATTTGTCCCCTTCCTTCCCACCATACCCTCCATCAACTTCCTCCTTCCCCAAACCCTGTCCTCTCACCTACTCTCTCTCTCTCTCTCTCTCTCTCACTCTCCCACCAAACAGCACATCAACTCCCCCTTCCACATATTCTGTCCTCTCCCCCATTGGGATTGCCTTAGCGTTAACAGATCAGTCAAGGAGGAATTTTTAAAGTGTGCCCAGGAGAGCTCTTCGTGCCAGTGTATAAATCATCCTGCTCGAGGTTTGACAGTGCTAGACCTAAGTCAACGTGAGACTGGTGCTGGAAAAGCACAGCAGTTCAGGCAGCATCCAAGGAGCAGGAAAATCTATGTTTTGGGCAAAAGCCCTTCATCAAGAATGCTCGACCTAATCCTAAGTAATGAAGCCAGCCAAGTAGTCAAAATTCCAGTGGGTGGACATTTTAGGGATAGTGACCATATCTCTTTAAGTTTCATAACGGAAAGGGATATAGATGTGTAGTGCAGCAAATAAGTGTCTAAATTGGAAGATGATGGATTTCAATATCATATAATTTCCCACAGTGTGGAAAGATTGATTGAGCACAGCCCCTCTGAACAGCATCCACCCCAAACTCAGCCTCTTACCTAAATTAGCATTTAGCATGGCTAATCCACTTAAGTGATACATCTTTGGAAGGAAACCAGTGCACCCAGAGGAATCCCAAACAGACACAGGGAGAACATGCAAACTCCACACAGACAGTCACTCAAGGCTGAGAATTGATCCCTGGTCTCTGGTGTTGTGAAATAGCAATGGTAACAACTGAACCACCATGCCGCCCTTATAGACAGGATCTGGCAAACAT
>NW_025202191.1:0-7640 GCF_004010195.1 Chiloscyllium plagiosum
TACATTAACAACATTTAAATGGCATTTGGACAAGTACACGGATAGGAAAGGATTAGAAGGATACAGGGCAATGGCAGGGAAATGGGTTTGTGTGAATGGACATTTTGTTCAGAATGGACCACTTTGAGCTGAAGGACCTGTGTCCGTGCTTTAGGAATCTATGAGTCGAATAACCATTGCTTGTCTACCACTGAATGTTATGTTGTACTTTCCCAATTTACTGGAGCGAGCTTGACCCTCTGCCCTCCAGGCTTCCATGATGCTTGGCCAGAATGTTCACACATTTGATATTGTATGCGGACGCCATGTAAAATGCACCTTATTAACGTCACTATTCCTCAAAAGCTGCTTCAGAGTAAGGTTAGTAATTAGTCTTTCTTACCACACAACACCAACTCCGAAATAACCTGCTCTCTAGTTTGGTTCACAACATACACTTCAACCCACCTCATATACACTTACAGAATTTATTTTTCACAGCATGTGCAGTTACTTAGTTAACGCAGTTTAGAAACAACTTGAGACCATCCAATAAGACTGCAGTATTCACAATACTTGCATGTGTAATTTCCAGAGCACGTGATGTTCAGATTTTCTGCTACTGTTTTGGTTTCGATATATAACACACCAGTGTTTGTTTCTCCATGCTATTTGTAAGCTCTACCTAAAATGATTTTGTGAAAGCTGAGTGACATGGTCTGTGTCGTTATTAATGATAGTCATGGATAAGACATTCGGGAGGCTCACCTCGACGCTGGGATGGCCGATATCGGTTCCAGCTGGGAGCAACGAGACAGTGATGGAAGAGTATTGGCCCAGCGGCAAAGATGGCACCTGAGGATCAGCAATTTCGATGTTGGTGGTCTCTGGTGTAGATGGTAATGAAGCTGGTGTCCGGTGATGGGGGATGCAGGTGTCACCGATAGTAAGGAGCTGACTCAGGACCCATGGATTTTCTTCTAGCTATACCTTTCTTTTTTTCAGTATTAAAATTATTTATAACGGTGCCAGTTTGATGCAGAAATGTCTTGTATTTACCCCGTAAAATACACCTGAGAGAAAACTCAAAATCGATATCAAAATATTCCACTCATTGTTTCCTGCCAGCTATGTCGTGCTAAGTACTTCAATTAGGCACCAGTTCCATAAGATGTGATGTGCACACTAGTTTTGGGACTTTCCTGAAAAACTTTCCAAAACTTCAAATACATTCCATCCATTGCTTCACCATAATTAACTAACCAGCCAGTATCTCAAATATGATTCCCATTTCATAAATTTATGCTGACGTTGTCTATGTTCATTACTTTCAATCCCAATATTTTCTACAAAACCATATATTTACTAATTTCATTCTGTTTTTTTTTTACCTGACTTGGGTTTCCTAGCCGTGCTGGGAGTTTTTTTTTTGTTTTGTTGATTTTTTTTTCTCTGTGAAGACAGAATTGAAGTACTTGCTTCACAGTTCCACCATTTCACCGTTTTCCATTCTCCATTCTCTGGTTTCAAATTGCAATAAGCTGCTATTTTTCGATTACTTTCACAATAACATACTTTTGGAAGCGATTGCAGTTGAGTTGTACAATCTTTATTATTACGTGTTTTCAGAACCCAGCAATTTCTGCCTTAGGCTGCTCAATGACTACCCTTCCACAATCATACAATCAGAGAAGGAGATATTCTGCACCATCAGAAATACAGCACGATATACATTATTCCCACATTCCTACATGCAGACTTTAGGGGGAATATTATTAGACTCTGATGCTGGCCCATGTACTTCTTAACAGTTTTGAGGTGACCCACGACAACACCCCTCTCTGAGAGTGCATTCCAGACCACAACACTCTCTGAGTGAAAAACAATTGTCAAATTCTCTCTAAACCTCAAAGCCTTCACTTTAAATATCTCATCCCTTGTTCTTGGCCTTTTGACTAAAAGGAACAGCTGCTGTCTGTCCACCTTGTCCATGTCTCTTGTAATCTTATCCTTCTGAATCACGTCCTCTTCGGCCCTATCTATTCCAAAGTAAACAACCGAGTTTATCCAATCTCTCTTCATCCCTGATAAGCTCCACCCCATGAAACATCTTGGCGAATCTCCGCTTTACCCCCTCCAGTGCAATCACATTCTTACTGTAATGTAGCTCCCAGAACTGCACGCAGAATTCTATCTATGGCCTAACCAATGGCGTGTTTAGATCATATTATGTTCGCCAAGATGAATAAACAAAATGCCTACAGTCCCATGTGCTTTCTTAACTAGCTTATTACCCTGTCCAATCATAGTTAGAGATATGTGGAGAAGTACCCTCTGAGCTTCCTAGTGTGCTGCCATTCATTGAATATTCCCCTGTATGGCTCCTTCTTCCAAAGTGCATCATCTCATATTTATCAGGGCTATATTCCATCTGCCATTGATCTGCCCATCTGACCATTTCATCTGTATCTTCCTGTAAAATAAGGCCTTCCTCCAAATTGTCACCACCTGGCTAATAGTTGTGACAAACACAAACTTACCTATCACACACCTCAATTCTCCCCTCACACGACCCCTCCACAGTCACATCTACAACATTTATTGTGGTCAGATTTGACTTAAACATTTGGTCAGGTCATTTCCTATCTTTTCTGAAACATTATCCAGTGATGCAACTTATGTGGATTTACATCATCCCAACTTGCATCTTCGTTGAGACTCTCAATGCATCTTCTCGAATTCTGTACCTGCATCCTCCGTCTCCCAGGTAAAACAGATAGGAAGCACTCATGTAATAATCCATCAATGTTCCCCAGCTTCACAAACTGATTGCACCCTTGGTTTCTAATTGCCTCTAATTGTTCCCTGTTTATTCTGTTCTACTTGCTGTTTTTTGTAGAGTGTATTGGAATTCTCTTTAACCAAGCCTGCTGCATTTCTTCAAGCACCTGTATTATTAAGTCTCCTGTGTGTGAATTTTCTAAGTTTCCCTGAGATCACCTCTCATTATTTGAAACAGTACAGAACACAGGTATTATCTCATCCGCACCCCATGTAGCTTGTGCAGAACGCCTTTACTTCTATGTTCCCATTCCCTTTAAATGAAGGCCAACTTCACGTTTACCTTTCCATTTCCAAATGTCCATCCAGAACGGCTTTGGTTTAATATTATTTACTACTCATTGTCTGAGCTCTTAAACCTGAATATCTAACTATATCACACCTACTGGTTTTCCATTGTCTCTGTCCACAAGAAACAGCTTCAAACTATTTAAAATAAAGTCATTAAAAATTATTTCTTTTCGGGGGAGATCCAAGATATTAGCGACCCAGTAGGTTTGCCCTGCTCATCTTTACGGCAGAACCCAGAAACAGTGGTGCATTCACCTTCTCTTTCTTACCCATTGTGGTAAAAATACTGATCCCCTGTATTGCTGTATGTCAGTTGAAGTGAGTAAGGAAAATGACTAAAGGTAAAGAGTAAGTAAACCTCCGAGATAAGGTTGATTCAGAGATGGAGGAGACCCAGACCATGCTGGAACCGACCTCGGCCATGCTGCAGAAGCATGACTAGGAGATCCGGCGTCTCAGACACATGTCATGGAGGTGGAGCAGTGGACTGTGTCCTCTGAAACTGCAGTGGAATCTTCAGCAGGTCGGCTCCAGGCCTTGGGATGGCGGGTACCAGGCGTGGAGGAGCAGATCAACTTCGAAAATCGAGGCCATCATAAGAATATCTGCCTTGTCGGGCTGGCGGGACGGGAAGAAAAAGTCAGCTGTCAGTGTTTGGAGTAATGGCTTCGGTAGTTTTTTGAAGCTGGAATTCGAGGCGGGCCGGGTGCAGGTCGAGCAGGCCCACTAGATCGCAGTGCACAAGCCCGGGTGAGACCAGCACCCCCGCCCAGCCCTTGTGCAACTCCAGCACTATGGAGAGAAACAAATGGTTCCACAGCACTTGGGAAGGATCCACAGGCTTTAATATCCAAATGATCACAAATTATGTTTTTCCAGGACCTTTCTACGGCCATGATCCACAAGAGGCAGGCCTTTAATAAGGTAAAAAGGAGGCTGAGGGAATTGAATATTCAGTATACTGTAAGATACCCTTCAGTATTACGTTTCAACCACGGAGGGTTCGTGTTTAATTTTGACTCACGAGAAAATGCAAAGGATTTCCTGTACACCTTAAGAAGATTGGCTAGCTCAAATAATATGAACAATCATGTTCTCTTTGTTTCCTCTGTGGTTTCCCTCGTTTACGTGGTTTTGTTTTTTTTTTATTTGTGGGGATCCCATTCATTTCTTTTTCTCTCTTTTCTCCTTTCTTCCTTCCATCCCATTAACCTTTTTTTCTACAATTTCCTTTTCGTTTCTCTCTCTTAGTACGGAATAGGGGTAGTGTTCGGGGGATGGGGAGATTGAGGAGGGTTACATTTTTTTCACCAGGACTGCCTTGGATATGGATGGGACGGGTTGAGTGCCCACTCTTAATTTTCTTGTTGTAAGACACATGTAACTTTTTAAAGTTTGTTTGGTCTGGGTTGGCGAGCATCTTCAGCTAGTAGGAGCCAAGGGGGATTAGTGGGTAGTATGAGCACTCCTTGCGGGGAAGGAGGGAGTATCACCTCTTATTTGTGTGAAATGTTGGTTCATTGTACAAGGAGTTGTTAGGAGTTTTGAGTTGGTAGTTTTTGCAGTTGTATTTTCAAGTTTATACGAACTGCTTGCCACTTTCTCGGAGTGCGCAATAAAAAGGGTCCTTCCTCACAGGGGGATCACGGACTGTTTCGGATGGCTATGGCTAACCACTCGTTTAAATAGTGCACCTGGAACATTAAACGGGAGTCATTCACCAATTGATGATTTCAGGCCTTAGAAAGGAAAGGGTCGATGTCGCCTTGGTGCCAGAAAAAAATACATCTAACCGATAAGGAACATTTAAATTTACAGAAGAGAGTGTTTGAGTGGGTGTTATTTTCATCCTTTAATTCAAAATGTAGAGGAGTAACTTTTCTCATTCAGAAGAACCTTCTATATCAGTTTTTTGGCCAAATTAATGACGAATGTCACCTGTTTCTGATCCATAAAGCTTTAATACAGAGAGGAATATGGGAGAGAGTTAAAGAGTCATAGAGATGTACAGCATGGAAACAGACTCTTCGGTCCAACCCATCCATGCCGACCAAATATCCCAACCCAATCTAGTCTCACCTGCCAGCAGCCAGCCCATATCCCTGCAAACTCTTCCTTTTCATATTCCCATCCAAATGTCTCTTAAATGTTGCAATTGTACCAGCCTCCATCACTTCGTCTGGTAGCTCATTCCATACACGTACCACCCTTGAAAAGTTGCTTCTCAGGTCTCTTTTATATCTTTCCCCTCTCACACTAAACCTATGCCCTCTAGTTCTGGACTCCCCGACCCGAGGGAAAAGACTTTGCCTGTTTACCCTATCAATGACCCTCATAATTTTGTGTAACTCGCTAAGGTCTCACCTCAGCCTCCGATGCTCCGGAGAAAACAGCCCCAGCCTGTTCAGACTCTCCCTATAGCTGAAACATCCAACCCTGGCAACATCCTTGTAAATATTTTCTGAACCCTTTCAGGTTTCACAACATCTTTCCGATAGGAAGGAGACCAGAATTACACGCAATATTCCAAGAGTGACGCAACCAATGGCCTGTACAGCCGCAATATGACATCCCAACTCCTGTACTCGGTACTCTGACCCATAAAGGAAAGCATACCAAACGCCTTATTCACACTTCTTATCTACCTGCGACTCCACTTTCAAGGAGCTATGAACCGGCACTCCAAGGTATCTTTGTTCAGCAACACTTCCTAGGACATTACCATTAAGTGTACAAGTGCTGCTAAGATTTGCTTTCCCAAAATGCAACACCTCGCATATATCAGAATTAAACTCCATCTGCCACTTCTCAGCCCATTGGCCCAACTGGTCCAGATCCTGTTGGAAACTGAGGAAACCCTCTTTGCTGTCCATTAAACCTCCAATTTTGGTGTCATCTGCAAACTCACGAACTGTTAATTTTATGCTCGCATCCAAATCATTTAGGAAAATGCCAAAAAGTAGAGAGCCCAGCTTTGGTCTTTGTGGCACTCCACTGGTCAGAGGCCTCCATTCTGAAAAACAACCCTCCACCACCACACTCTCTCTTCTACCTTTGAGCCAGTTCTGTATCCAAATGGCTAGTTCACCCTGTATTCCATGAGATCTAACCTTGCTAATCAGTCTCGAATGGGAAACCTTGTCGAGCGCCTTACTGAAGTCCATATCGATCATATCTACTGCTTTGCCCTCATCTATCTTCTTTGTTACTTCTTCTAAAAACTCAATCAAGTTTGTGAGACATGTTTTCCCACGCACAAAGCCATGTTGACTATCCCGAATCAGTCCTTGCCTTTCCAAATACATGTACATCCTGTCCCTCAGGATTCCCACTGCCGAGGTCTTGCTCACCAGTCCATAGTTCCCTGGTTTGTGTTTACCATCCTTCTTACACAGTGGCACCACGCTTGCCAACCTCCCGTCTTTCGGCACCTCACGTGCGACTATTGATGATACATATATCTCAGCAAGAGGCCCAGCAATCACTTCTCTAGCTTCCCACAGAGTTATCGGGTACACCTAATCAGGTCCTGGGGATTTATCCAACTTTACCCGTTTCAAGACGTCCAGCATTCCTCCTCTGTAATCTGGACATTTTGCAAGATATCACCATCTATCTCCCTACAGACTATATCTTCCGTATCCTTTTCCACAGTCAATACTGATGCATTTAATATCACCCCCATTTTCTTCAGCTCCACACAAAGGCCGCTTGCTGATTTTGAGGGGCCCTATTCTCTCCCTAGTTATCCTTTTGTCCTTAATATATTTGGAAAACCCCTTTGCATTCTCCTTAATTATATTTGCAAAAGCTATCTCATGTCCCCTTTTTGTCCTCCTGATTTCCCTCTTAATTATGCTCCTACTCCCTTTATACTTTTCTAAGGATTCACTCGATCTATCCTGTCGACACCTGACATATGCTTCCTTCTCTTTAACTAAACCATCAATTTCTTTAGTTATCCAGCATTCCCTATATCTACCAGCCATTCCTTTCACCTTGACAGGAATATACTTTCTCTGGATCCTTGTTGTCTCATTTCTGAAGGCTTCCCATTTTCCAGCCATCCCATTACCTGCGAAAATCTACCTGTAATCAGCTTTCGAAAGTTCTTGCGTAATACCGTCAAAATAGGCCTTTCTCCAATTTAGAACTTCAACTTGTAGATCTGGTCTATCCTTTTCCATCACTATTTTAAAACGAACACAATTATGGTCGCTGGCCCCAAAGTTCTCTCCCACTGACACCTCAGTCACCTGCTCTGCCTTATTTCCAAAGAGTAGGTCAAGTTTTGCACCTTATGTAGTAGGTACATCTACATATTGAATATGAAAATTGTCTCGTACGCACTTAAGAAATTCCTCTCCATCTAAATCTTTAACACATTGGAAGTCCCAGTCTATGTTTGGTAAGTTACAAATCCCCTACCATACCTCCCCTATTATTCTTACAGATAGCGGAGATCTCCTTACAAATTTGTTTCTCAATTTCCCTCCGACTATTGGTGGGGGCGGGGGGTCTATAATACA